>NW_027467782.1:7113547-7202988 GCF_004210375.1 Tachypleus tridentatus | reverse complement strand
GAACCAGTTTGATGCGGTTTAAAGGAATTCTTTTAATAAAGTTAAAAGAGCATATAAAAGGTTAAAACATGCAAATTGAGGTTAGTAAAATCGATTTGAACCGGTTAAAACCAGTTTAAAAAGAAGAATTCAATCAAAACAGCATATAAAGTGTAAAACATTGAAATTGAGGTTAGAACCGGTTAAAACCGGTTTAAAGAAGGATTCTTGTAATACAGTTAAAACAGAATATAAATATGCAAATTGAGGTTAGAACCAGTTTAATCCGGTTTAAAAGAAGAATTCTTGTAATAAAATTAAAAGAACATATAAAGTGTAAAACATGCGAATTGAGGTTAGAACCGGTTTGATTAGGTTGGAACCGGTTAAAACCGGTTTAAAGAAGATTTCTTGTAATACGGTCAAAACAGAATATAAATATGCAAATTGAGGTAGGAACCAGTTTAATCCGGTTTAAAAGAAAAATTCTTTTAATAAAATCAAAACAGCATATAAAGTGTAAAAACATGCAAATTGAGGTTATTACCGGTTTGATTCAGTTGGAACCAGTTAAAACCAGTTTTAAAGAAAGAATTCTTGTAATAAAAGTCAAAACAGCATATAAAGTGTAAAACATGCAAATTGAGGTTAGAACCGGTTTGATGCCGGTTTAAAAGAAAAATTCTTGTAATACGGTCAAAACAGCATATAAAGTGTAAAACATGCAAATTGAGGTTAGAACCGGTTTGATCCAGTTGGAACCAGTTAAAACCGGTTTTAAAAGAAGTAATACGGTTAAAACAGCATATAAAGTGTAAAACATGCAAATTGAGGTTAGAACCGGTTTGATCAGTTGGAACCAGTTTGAACCGGTTTAAAAGAAGAATTCTTGTAATACTGTTAAAACAGCATATAAAGTGTAAAAATATGCAATTGAGGTTAGAACCGGTTTAAAACCGGTTTAAAAGAAGATTTCTTGTAATACGGTCAAAACAGCATATAAAGTGTAAAACATGCGAATTGAGGTTAGAACCGGTTTGATCCGGTTGGAACCGGTTAAAACCAGTTTAAAGAAGAATTCTTGTAATACAGGTTAAAACAGCATATAAAGTGTAAAACATGAATTGAGGTTAGAACCGGTTTGATCAGGTTGGAACCAGTTAAAACCAGTTTAAAAGAAGATTTCTTGTAATACGGTCAAAACAGAATATAAATATGCAAATTGAGGTAGGAACCAGTTTAATCCAGTTTAAAAGAAGAATTCTTTTAATAAAATCAAAAGAGCATATAAAGTGTAAAACATGCAAATTGAGGTTAAAATCGGTTTGATCGGGTTGGAACCAGTTAAAACCGGTTTAAAGAAGAATTCTTGTAATACGGTTAAAACAGCATATAAAGTGTAAAACATGCAAATTGAGGTTAGACCGGTTTGATTCGGTTGAAACCAGTTAAAACCGGTTTAAAAGAAAATTCTTGTAATACGGTGAAAACAGCATATAAAGTGTAAAAACATGCAAATTGAGGTTAGAACCTGTTTGATCCGGTTGGAACCGGTTTAAAAGAAAAAAATTCTTGTAATACGGTCAAAACAGAATATAAATATGCAAATTGCAAATTGAGGTAGGAACCAGTTTAATCCGGTTTAAAAGAAAAATTCTTTTAATAAAATCAAAACAGCATATAAAGTGTAAAACATTCAAATTGAGGTTAAAACCGGTTTGATTCGGTTGGAACCGGTTAAAACCAGTTTAAAGAAAGATTCTTGTAGTACGGTCAAAACAGAATATAAATATGCAAATTGTGGTAGGAACCAGTTTAATCCGGTTTAAAGAAAATTCTTTTAATAAAATCAAAACAGCATATAAAGTGTAAAACATGCAAATTGAGGTTAAAATCGGTTTGATTCAGTTGGAACTGGTTAAAACCGGTTTAAAAGAAGAATTCTTGTAATACAGTCAAAACAGCATATAAAGTGTAAAACATGCAAATTGAGGTTAGAAGTTGTTTGATCCGGTTGGAACCGTTTAAACCGGTTTAAAAGAAGAATTCTTGTAATAAAGTTAAAACAGCATATAAAGTGTAAAAACATGCAAATTGAGGTTAGAACCGGTTTGATCCGGTTGGAACCGGTTAAAACCGGTTTAAAAAAGAATTCTTGTAGTACGGTCAAAACAGAATATAAATATATACAAAATGTGGTAGGAACCAGTTTAATCCGGTTTAAAAGAAAAATTCTTTAATAAAATCAAAACAGCATATAAAGTGTAAAACATGCAAATTGAGGTTAGAACCGGTTTGATTCAGTTGGAACCGGTTAAAACCGGTTTAAAAGAAGAATTCTTGTAATACGTTAAAACAGCATATAAAGTGTAAAACATGCAAATTGAGGTTAGAACCGGTTTGATCCGGTTGGAACCGGTTAAAACCGGTTTAAAAGAAGAATTCTTGTAATACGGTCAAAACAGAATATAAATATGCAAATTGAGGTAGGAACCAGTTTAATCCGGTTTAAAGAAGAATTCTTTTAATAAAATCAAAACAGCATATAAAGTGTAAAAACATGCAAATTGAGGTTAAAACCGGTTTGATCAGGTTGGAACCGGTTAAAACCGGTTTAAAAGAAGAATTCTTGTAATACGGTTAAAACAGCATATAAAGTGTAAAACTTATGAAATTGAGGTTACAAATTGAGGTTAGAACCGGTTTGATCCGGTTTGGAACCGGTTAAAACCAGTTTAAAGAAGAATTCTTGTAATACGGTTAAAACAGCATATAAAGTGTAAAAACATGCAAATTGAGGTTAGAACCGGTTTGATCCGGTTGGAACCCATTTAAACCGGTTTAAAAAAAGAATTCTTGTAATAAAGTCAAAACAGCATATAAAGTGTAAAACATCTGAATTGAGGTTAGAACCGGTTTGATCAGGTTGGAAACAGTTTAAAAGAAAAATTCTTGTAATACGGTCAAAACATAAAATATAAAATATGCAAATTGTGGTAGGAACCAGTTTAATCCGGTTTAAAAGAAAAATTCTTTTAATAAAATCAAAACAGCATATAAAGTGTAAAACATGCAAATTGAGGTTAAAACCGGTTTGATTCAGGTTGGAACCAGTTAAAACCAGTTTTAAAGAAAGATTCTTGTAATACGGTCAAAACAGAATATAAATATGCAAATTGAGGTAGGAACCAGTTTAATCCGGTTTAAAAGAAAAATTCTTTTAATAAAATCAAAACAGCATATAAAGTGTAAAACATGCAAATTGAGGTTAAAACCGGTTTGATCAGGTTGGAACCGGTTAAAACCAGTTTAAAGAAGAATTCTTGTAATACGGTTAAAACAGCATATAAAGTGTAAAACATGCAAATTGAGGTTAGAACCGGTTTGATGCGGTTGAAAAAAAGAGGATTCTTGTAATACGTTAAAACAGCATATAAAATGTAAAACATGCAAATTGAGGTTAGAACCGGTTTGATCCGGTTGGAACCGTTTAAAACCGGTTTAAAGAAGAATTCTTGTAATAAAGTGAAAACAGCATATAAAGTGTAAAAACATGCGAATTGAGGTTAGAACCTGTTTGATCCGGTTGGAACCGGTTAAAACCGGTTTAAAAAAAGAGATTTTTGTAATACGGTCAAAACAGAATATAAATATGCAAATTGAGGTTGGAACCAGTTTAATCCGGTTTAAAAGAAAAATTCTTTTAATAAAATCAAAACAGCATATAAAGTGTAAAACATGCAAATTGAGGTTAGAACCGGTTTGATCCGTTGGAACCGGTTAAAACCGGTTTAAAAAAGAATTCTTGTAATACGGTCAAAACAGAATAAAAAATATGCAAATTGAGGTTGGAACCAGTTTAATCCGGTTTAAAAGAAAAATTCTTTTAATAAAGTCAAAACAGCATATAAAATGTAAAAACATGCAAATTGAGGTTAAAACCGGTTTGATTCGGTTGGAACCGGTTAAAACCAGTTTAAAAGAAAGATTCTTGTAATACGGTCAAAAAAAAAGAATATAAATATGCAAATTGAGGTAGGAACCAGTTTAATCCGGTTTAAAAAGAAAATTTTTTAATAAAATCAAAACAGCATATAAAGTGTAAAAACATGCAAATTGAGGTTAGAACCGGTTTGATTCAGTTGGAACCGGTTAAAACCGGTTTAAAAGAAGGATTCTTGTAGTACGGTCAAAACAGAATATAAATTTACAAATTGAGGTAGGAACCAGTTTAATCCGGTTTAAAAGAAGAATTCTTTTAATAAAATCAAAACAGCATATAAAGTGTAAAACATGCAAATTGAGGTTAAAATCGGTTTGATCAGGTTGGAACCGGTTAAAACCGGTTTAAAAGAAGAATTCTTGTAATACGGTTAAAACAGCATATAAAGTGTAAAACATGCAGAATTGAGGTTAGAACCGGTTTGATCCGGTTGAAACAGTTAGTACCGGTTTGATTCGGTTGGAACCGGTTTAAAAGAAGAATTCTTGTAATACGGTTAAAACAGCATATAAAGTGTAAAACATGCAAATTGAGGTTAGAACCGGTTTGATCCGGTTGGAACCAGATTAAACCAGTTTAAACCGTTTAAAGAAGAATTCTTGTAATACGGTCAAAACAGCATATAAAGTGTAAAACATGCAATTGAGGTTAGAACCGGTTTGATCCTTTTAAAAGAAGGATTCTTGTAATACGGTTAAAACAGCATATAAAGTGTAAAACATGCAAATTGAGGTTAGAACCGGTTTGATCTTTTTGGAACCGATTAAAACCGGTTTAAAGAAGAATTCTTGTAATACAGTTAAAACAGCATATAAAGTGTGAAAATATGCAAATTGAGGTTGGAACCAGTTAAAACCGGTTTAAAAGAAGATTTCATGTAGTACGGTCAAAACAAAATATAAATATGAAAATTGAGGTAGAAACCAGTTTAATCCGGTTTAAAAGAAGAATTCTTTTAATAAAATCAAAACAGCATATAAAGTGTAAAAACATGCAAATTGAGGTTAAAACCGGTTTGATCAGGTTGGAACCAGTTAAAACCGGTTTAAAAGAAGAATTCTTGTAATACGGTTAAAACAGCATATAAAGTGTAAAACATGCGAAATGAGGTTAGAACCGGTTTGATTAGGTTTGAACCGGTTGAAACCGGTTTAAAAGAAGATTTCTTGTAGTACGGTCAAAACAGAATATAAATATACAAATTGTGGTTAGAACCAGTTTAATCCGGTTTAAAAGAAAATTTTTCTAATAAAATCAAAACAGCATATAAAGTGTAAAACATGCAAATTGATATTAAAACCGGTTTGATCCGGTTGGAACCGGTTAAAACAGGTTTAAAAGAAGAATTCTTGTAATAGTGCCGGTTTTATTCGGTTGGAACCGGTTTAATCCGGTTTAAAAGAAGAATTCTTGTAATTCAGTTAAAACAGCATATAAAGTGTAAAAAAACATGCAAATTGAGGTTAGAACCGGTTTGATCCGGTTTAAAAGAAGAATTCTTGTAATACGGTCAAAACAGCATATAAAGTGTAAAACATGCAAATTGAGGTTAGTACCGGTTTGATCCGGTTGGAACCGGTTAAAACCGGTTTAAAGAAGAATTCTTGTAATACGGTCAAAACAGCATATAAAGTGTAAAACATGCAATTGAGGGTTAGAATCCGGTTTGATCCGTTAGAACCGGTTTAAAAGAAGGATTCTTGTAATACGGTCAAAACAGAATATAAATATGCAAATTGAGGTAGAACCAGTTTAATCCGGTTTAAAGAAGAATTCTTTTAATAAAATCAAAAGAGCATATAAAGTGTAAAACATGCAAATTGAGGTTAAAATCGGTTTGATCAGGTTGGAACCAGTTAAAACCAGTTTAAAAGAAGAATTCTTGTAATACGGTTAAAACAGCATATAAAGTGTAAAACATGCAAATTGAGGTTAGTACCGGTTTGATTCGGTTGGAACCAGGTTAAAACCGGTTTAAAAAAAAAAAAGAATTCTTGTAATTCGGTTAAAACAGCATATAAAGTGTAAAACATGCAAATGAGGTTAGAACCGGTTTGATCCGGTTTAAAAGGAGGATTCTTGTAATACGTTTAAAACAGCATATAAAATGTAAAACATGCAAATTGAGGTTAGTACCGGTTTGATCCAGTTGGAACCGTTTAAAACCGGTTTAAAAGAAGAATTCTTGTAATACGGTCAAAACAGCATATAAAGTGTAAAACATGCGAATTGAGGTTAGAACCGGTTTGATCCGGTTTAAAGGAGGATTCTTGTAATACGGTTAAAACAGCATATAAAGTGTAAAACATGCAAATTGAGGTTAGAACCGGTTTGATCCAGTTAAAACCGGTTTAAAGAAAGAATTCTTGTAATAAAGTCAAAACAGCATATAAAGTGTAAAACATGCAAATTGAGGTTAGAACCGGTTTGATCCAGGTTGGAACCGGTTAAAACCGGTTTAAAAGAAGATTTCTTGTAGTACGGTTAAAACAGAATATAAATATGCAAATTGTGGTAGGAACCAGTTTAATCCGGTTTAAAAGAAAAATTCTTTTAATAAAATCAAAAGAGCATATAAAGTGTAAAAACATGCAAATTGAGGTTAAAATCGGTTTGATCCGGTTGGAACCGGTTTAAAAGTTTAAAGAAGAATTTTTTAATACGGTTAAAACAGCATATAAAGTGTAAAACATGCAATTGAGGTTAGAACCGGTTTGATTGGTTGGAACCGGTTAAAACCGGTTTAAAAGAAGAATTCTTGTAATACGGTCAAAACAGCATATAAAGTGTAAAACATGCGAATTGAGGTTAGAACCGGTTTGATCCTGTTGGAACCGGTTTGATCTAGTTTAAAAGAAGATTCTTGTAATACGGTTAAAACAGCATATAAAGTGTAAAACATGCAAATTGAGGTTAGAACCTGTTTGATCCGGTTGGAACCGGTTTAATCCAGTTTAAAAGAAGAATTCTTGTAATACGGTTAAAACAGCATATAAAGTGTAAAAAACATGGAAATTGAGGTTAGAACCGGTTTGATCCGGTTGAAATCAGTTTGATCCGGTTTAAAAGAAGAATTCTTGTAATACGGTCAAAACAGCATATAAAGTGTAAAAACATGCGAATTGAGGTTAGAACTCCTTTGATCCTGTTGGAACCGATTTGATCTAGTTTAAAAGAATGATTCTTGTAATACGATTAAAACAGCATATAAAGTGTAAAACTTGCAAATTGAGGTTAGAACCGGTTTGATCCTTTTGAATCGATTAAAACCGGTTTAAAGAAGAATTCTTGTAATACGGTCAAAACAGCATATAAAGTGTGAAAACATGCAAATTGAGGTTGGAACCGGTTAAAACCGGTTTAAAAAGAAGATTTCATGTAGTACGGTCAAAACAGAATATAAATATGGAAATTGAGATAGGAACCAGTTAAATCCGGTTTAAAAGAAGAATATGGTCAAAACAGCATATAAAGTGTAAAACATGCAAATTGATGTTAGAAACCGTTTGATGGAACCAGTTGGAACCGGTTTAAAAAAGGATTCTTGTAGTACGGTCAAAACAGAATATAAATATGCAAATTGAGGTAAAACCAGTTTAATCCGGTTTAAAGAAGAATTCTTTTAATAAAATCAAAAGAGCATATAAAGTGTAAAACATGCAAATTGAGGTTAAAATCGGTTTGATCGGGTTGGAACCAGTTAAAACCGGTTTAAAAGAAGAATTCTTGTAATACGGTTAAAACAGCATATAAAGTGTAAAAATGCAAATTGAGGTTAGTACCGGTTTGATTCTGTTGGAACCGGTTAAAAGCGGTTTAAAAAAAGAATTCTTGTAATTCCGTTAAAACAGCAGATAAAGTGTAAAAACATGCGAATTGACGTTAGAACTGGTTTGATACGGTTTAAAAAGAGGATTCTTGTAATACGGTTAAAACAGCATATAAAATGTAAAACATGCAAATTGAGGTTAGTACCGGTTTGATCCGTTTGGAACCAGTTAAAACCGGTTTAAAGAAGAATTCTTGTAATACGGTCAAAACAGCATATAAAGTGTAAAACATGCGAATTGAGGTTAGAACCGGTTTGATCCGGTTTGAACCGGTTTAAAACAGTTTTAAAAGAAGATTCTTGTAATACGGTCAAAACAGAATATAAATATGCAAATTGTGGTAGGAACCAGTTTAATCCGGTTTAAAAGAAGAATTCTTGTAATAAAATTAAAAAAAGCATATAAAGTGTAAAACATGCAAATTGAGGTTAGAACCGGTTTGATCGGGTTGGAACCGGTTAAAACCAGTTTAAAAGAAGAATTCTTGTAATACGGTTAAAACAGCATATAAAGTGTAAAAACATGCAAATTGAGGTTAGAACCGGTTTGATCCGGTTGGAACCAGATTAATCCGGTTTGAACCAGTTTAAAGAAGAATTCTTGTAATACGGTCAAAACAGCATATAAAGTGTAAAACATGCGAATTGAGGTTAGAACCGGTTTGATCCTCATTAAAAGAAGGATTCTTGTAATACGGTTAAAACAGCATATAAAGTGTAAAACATGCAAATTGAGGTTATTACCGGTTTGATCCGGTTGGAACCAGTTTAAAAGAAGAATTCTTGTAATACGGTTAAAACAGCATATAAAGTGTAAAAACATGCGAATTGAGGTTAGAACCGGTTTGATCCGGTTTAAAAGGAGGATTCTTGTAATACGGTTAAAACAGCATATAAAGTGTAAAACATGCAAATTGAGGTTAGAACAGGTTTGATTCGGTTGGAACCGGTTAAAACCGGTTTAAAAGAAGAATTCTTGTAATAAAGTTAAAACAGCATATAAAGTGTAAAACATGCGAATTGAGGTTAGAACCGGTTTGATCAGGTTTGAACCGGTTAAAACCGGTTTAAAAGAAAGATTTCTTGTAGTACGGTCAAAACAGAATATAAATATACAAATTGAGGTAGGAACCAGTTTAATCCGGTTTAAAAGAAAAATTCTTTTAATAAAATCAAAACAGCATATAAAGTGTAAAACATGCAAATTGAGGTTAAAACCGGTTTGATCCAGTTGGAACCGGTTAAAACCGGTTTAAAGAAGAATTCTTGTAATTCGGTTAAAACAGCATATAAAGTGTAAAACATGCGAATTGAGGTTAGAACCGGTTTAAAACCGGTTTAAAAGAAGATTTTTGTAATGCGGTCAAAACAGCATATAAAGTGTAAAACATGCAATTGAGGTTTGATCCGGTTTAAAAGAAGAGATTCTTGTAATACAGTTAAAACAGCATATAAAGTGTAAAAACATGGGAATTGAGGTTAGAACCGGTTTGATCCGGTTTGGAACCGGTTTAAATCCAGTTTAAAAGAAGAATTCTTGTAATACGGTTAAAACAGCATATAAAGTGTAAAAACATGCAAATTGAGGTTAGAACCGGTTTGATCCGGTTGGAACCGGTTAAAACCAGTTTAAAGAAGGATTCTTGTAATACGGTCAAAACAGAATATAAATTTGCAAATTGAGGTAGGAACCAGTTTAATCCGGTTTAAAAGAAGAATTCTTTTAATAAAATCAAAACAGCATATAAAGTGTAAAACATGCAAATTGAGGTTAGAATCGGTTTGATCAGGTTGGAACCGGTTAAAACCGGTTTAAAAGAAGAATTCTTGTAATACGGTTAAAACAGCATATAAAGTGTAAAAATATGCAAATTGAGGTTAGAACCGGTTTGATGCGGTTGGAACTGGTTAAAACCGGTTTAAAGAAGAATTCTTGTAATTTGGTTAAAACAGCATATAAAGTGTAAAACATGCAAATTGAGGTTAGAACCGGTTTGATCCGGTTGAAATCGGAACGGTTTGATTCGGTTGGAACCGGTTTAAAGAAGAATTCTTGTAATACGGTTAAAACAGCATATAAAGTGTAAAACATGCAAATTGAGGTTAGAACCGGTTTGATCCGGTTGGAACCAGATTAATCCGGTTTGAACCGGTTTAAAAGAAGAATTCTTGTAATACGGTCAAAACAGCATATAAAGTGTAAAACATGCAAATTGAGGTTAGAACCGGTTTGATCCTTTTAAAAGAAGAAGAATTCTTGTAATACAGTCAAAACAGCATATAAAGTGTAAAACATGCAAATTGAGGTTAGAACCTGTTTGATCCGGTTGGAACCGGTTTAAAAGAAGAATTCTTGTAATACGGTCAAAACAGAATATAAATATGCAAATTGAGGTAGGAACCAGTTTAATCCGGTTTAAAAGAAAAATTCTTTTAATAAAATCAAAAGAGCATATAAAGTGTAAAACATGCAAATTGAGGTTAAAATCGGTTTGATTCGGTTGGAACCGGTTAAAACCGGTTTAAAGAAGAATTCTTGTAATACGGTTAAAACAGCATATAAAGTGTAAAAAACATGCAAATTGAGGTTAGAACCGGTTTGATCCGGTTTAAAGGAGGATTCTTGTAATACGTTTAAAACAGCATATAAAATGTAAAACTTGCAAATTGAGGTTAGTACCGGTTTGATTTGGTTGGAACCGGTTAAAACCGGTTTAAAAGAAGAATTCTTGTAATACGGTCAAAACAGCATATAAAGTGTAAAAACATGCGAATTGAGGTTAGAACCGGTTTGATCCGGTTGGAACCGGTTAAAACCGGTTTAAAAAAAGAATTCTTGTAATAACGGTTAAAACAGCATATAAAGTAAAACATGCGAATTGAGGTTAGAACCGGTTTGATCCGGTTTAAAGGAGGATTCTTGTAATACGGTTAAAACAGCATATAAAGTGTAAAACATGCAAATTGAGGTTAGAACCGGTTTGATCCGGTTGGAACCAGTTAAAACCGGTTTAAAAGAAGAATTCTTGTAATACGGTCAAAACAGCATATAAAGTGTAAAACATGCAAATTGAGGTTAGAACCGGTTTGATCTGTTGGAACCGGTTTAAAGAGAAGTAATACTTGTAGTACAGTCATAAACAGAATATAAATATGCAAATTGAGGTTAGTAGGAACCAGTTTAAACCGGTTTAAAAGAAGAATTCTTTTAATACGGTCAAAACAGCATATAAAGTGTAAAAAAACATGCGAATTGAGGTTAGAACCGGTTTGAACCGGTTTAAAAGAAGGATTCTTGTAATACGGTTAAAACAGCATATAAAGTGTAAAACATGCAAATTGAGGTTAAAACCGGTTTGATCCGGTTGGAACCGTTTAAAACCGGTTTAAAAGAAGAATTCTTGTAATACGGTTAAAACAGCATATAAAGTGTAAAACATGCAAATTGAGGTTAGAACCGGTTTGATCCGGTTGGAACCGGTTAAAACCGGTTTAAAAGAAGAATTCTTGTAATACGGTTAAAACAGCATATAAAGTGTAAAATATGCGAATTGAGGTTAGAACCGGTTTGATGCGGTTTAAAAGGAGGATTCTTGTAATACGGTTAAAAAAGCATATAAAATGTAAAATTGCAGATTGAGGTTGGAACCGGTTTAATCCAGTTTAAAAGAAGAATTCTTGTAATACGGTTAAAACAGCATATAAAGTGTAAAACATGCAAATTGAGGTTAGAACTGGTTTGATCCGGTTTAAAAGAAGAATTCTTGTAATACGGTTAAAACAGCATATAAAGTGTAAAAACATGCGAATTGAGGTTAGAACCGGTTTGATGCGGTTTAAAAGAAGAATTCTTGTAATACGGTTAAAACAGCATATAAAGTGTAAAACATGCGAATTGAGGTTAGAACCGGTTTGACTAGTTTTGAACCGGTTGAAACCGGTTTAAAGAAGATTTCTTGTAGTACGGTCAAAACAGAATATAAATATGGAAATTGTGGTAGGAACCAGTTTAATCCGGTTTAAAAGAAAAATTCTTCTAATAAAATTAAAAGAGCATATAAAGTGTAAAACATGCAAATTGATATTAAAATCGATTTGATCCGGTTGGAACCGGTTAAAACCGGTTTAAAAGAAGAATTCTTGTAATAGTACCGGTTTTATTCGGTTGGAACAAAAAAGAATAATACTTTTAAGTCGGTTAAAACAGCATATAAAGTGTAAAAACATGGGAATTTAGGTTAGAACCGGTTAAAACCGGTTTAAAAGAAGAATTTTTTTAATACGGTCAAAACAGCATATAAAGTGTAAAACATGCGAATTGAGGTTTGATCCGGTTTAAAAGAAGGATTCTTGTAATACAGTTAAAACAGCATATAAAGTGTAAAACATGCAAATTGAGGTTAGAAACGGTTTGATCCGGTTGAAACCGGTTTGATCCGGTTTAAAAGAAGAATTCTTGTAATACGGTCAAAACAGCATATAAAGTGTAAAAACATGAGAATTGAGGTTAGAACCATTTGATCCTGTTGAAACCGATTTGAACTAGTTTAAAAGAAGATTCTTGTAATACGGTTAAAACAGCATATAAAGTGTGAAAAACATGCAAATTGAGGTTAAAACCGGTTTGATCGGGTTGGAACCAGTTAAAACCGGTTTAAAAGAAGAATTCTTGTAATACGGTTAAAACAGCATATAAAGTGTAAAACATGCAAATTGAGGTTAGAACCGGTTTGATTAGGTTTGAACCGGTTAAAACCGGTTTAAAAGAAGATTTCTTGTAGTACGGTCAAAACAGAATATAAATATGCAAATTGAGGTTAGAACCAGTTTAATCCGGTTTAAAAAGAAGAATTCTTTTAATAAAATCAAAACAGCATATAAAGTGTAAAACATGCAAATTGAGGTTAAAATCGGTTTGATCCGGTTGGAACCGGTTAAAACAGGTTTAAAAGAAGAATTCTTGTATAGTACGGTTTTATTCGGTTTGAAACGGTTTGAAAAGAAGAATATAATACAGTTAAAACAGCATATAAAGTGTAAAACATGGAAATTGAGGTTAGAACCGGTTTGATCCGGTTTAAAAGAAGAATTCTTGTAATACGGTTAAAACAGCATATAAAATGTAAAACTTGCAAATTGAGGTTAGAACCGGTTTGATCCGGTTGGAACCAGTTAAAACCGGTTTAAAAGAAGAATTCTTGTAATACGGTCAAAACAGCATATAAAGTGTAAAAACATGCGAATTGAGGTTTGATCCGGTTTAAAAGAAGAATTCTTGTAATACGTTAAAACAGCATATAAAGTGTAAAAATATGCAAATTGAGGTTAGAACCAGTTTGATCCGGTTGAAACCGGTTAAAACCGGTTTAAAAGAAGAATTCTTGTAATACGGTTAAAACAGCATATAAAGTGTAAAACATGCAAATTGAGGTTAGAACCGGTTTGATTCGGTTGGAACCGGTTAAAACCGGTTTAAAGAAGAATTCTTGTAATACGGTTAAAACAGCATATAAAGTGTAAAAACATGCAAATTGAGGTTAGAACCGGTTTGATTGGGTTTGAACCGGTTAAAACCGGTTTAAAGAAAGATTCTTGTAGTACGGTCAAAACAGAATATAAATATGCAAATTGAGGTAGGAACCAGTTTAATCCGGTTTAAAAGAAAAATTCTTTTAATAAAATCAAAAGAGCATATAAAGTGTAAAACATGCAAATTGAGGTTAAAATCGGTTTGATCGGGTTGGAACCGGTTAAAACCGGTTTAAAAGAAGAATTCTTGTAATACGGTTAAAACAGCATATAAAGTGTAAAACATGCAAATTGAGGTTAGAACCGGTTTGATCCGGTTGGAACCAGTTAAAACCGGTTTAAAAGAAGAATTCTTGTAATACGGTCAAAACAGAATATAAATTTACAAAACAGGTAGGAACCAGTTTAATCCGGTTTAAAAGAAGAATTCTTTTAATAAAATCAAAACAGCATATAAAGTGTAAAACATGCAAATTGAGGTTAAAACCGGTTTGATCAGGTTGGAACCGGTTAAAACCGGTTTAAAAGAAGAATTCTTGTAATACGGTTAAAACAGCATATAAAGTGTAAAACATGCGAATTGAGGTTAGAACCGGTTTGATCCGGTTAGAACCGGTTTGATTTAAAACCGTTTAAAAGAAGAATTCTTGTAATACGGTTAAAACAGCATATAAAGTGTAAAAAACATGCAAATTGAGGTTAGAACCGGTTTGATCAGGTAAACAGTTAAAACCGGTTTAAAAGAAGAATTCTTGTAATACGGTCAAAACAGCATATAAAGTGTAAAAACATGCAAATTGAGGTTAGAACCGGTTGATGTTGGAACCGGTTAAAAAAGAAGGATTCTTGTAATACGGTTAAAACAGCATATAAAGTGTAAAAACATGCAAATTGAGGTTAGAACCGGTTTGATCGGGTTTAAACCAGTTAAAACCGGTTTAAAAGAAGAATTCTTGTAATACGGTTAAAACAGCATATAAAGTGTAAAACATGCAAATTGAGGTTAGAACCGGTTTGATTCGGTTGGAACCGGTTAAAACCGGTTTAAAAGAAAGATTCTTGTAGTACGGTCAAAAACAGAATATAAATATGCAAATTGAGGTAGGAACCAGTTTAATCCGGTTTAAAAGAAGAATTCTTTTAATAAAATCAAAACAGCATATAAAGTGTAAAACATGCAAATTGAGGTTAAAATCGGTTTGATCCGGTTGGAACCAGTTAAAACCGGTTTCAAAAAGAAGAATTCTTGTAATACGGTTAAAACAGCATATCAAAAGTGTAAAACATGCAAATGAGGTTAGAACCGGTTTGACAGGTTTGAACCGGTTAAAACCGGTTTAAAAGAAGATTTCTTGGTTACGGTCAAAACAGAATATAAATATGCAAATAGGTTGGAACCAGTTTAATCCGGTTTAAAAAAAAATTTTTGTAATAAAATCAAAACAGCATATAAAGTGTAAAAACATGCAAATTGAGGTTAAAACCGGTTTGATCCGGTTGGAACCAGTTAAAACCGGTTTAAAAGAAGAATTCTTGTAATACAGGTGCCAGCATATTTTTATTCGGTTGGAACCGGTTTGAAAAGAAGAATACTTCTAATTCAGTTAAAACAGCATATAAAGTGTAAAAATATGGAAATTGAGGTTAGAACCGGTTTGATCCGGTTTAAAAGAAGAATTCTTGTAATACGGTCAAAACAGCATATAAAGTGTAAAAACTTGCAAATTGAGGTTAGTACCGGTTTGATCGGTTGGAACCGGTTAAAACCGGTTTAAAAGAAGAATTCTTCTAACACGGTCAAAACAGCATATAAAGTGTGAAAACATGCATATTGATGTTAGAAACGGTTTGATCCCGTTAGAACCGGTTTAAAAGAAGGATTCTTGTAGTACGGTCAAAACAGAATATAAATATGCAAATTGAGGTAGAACCAGTTTAATCCGGTTTAAAAGAAGAATTCTTTTAATAAAATCAAAAGAGCATATAAAGTGTAAAACACGCAAATTGAGGTTAAAATCGGTTTGATCGGGTTGGAACCAGTTAAAACCAGTTTAAAAGAAGAATTCTTGTAATACGATTAAAACAGCATATAAAGAGTAAAAACTTGCAAATTGAGGTTAGTATCGGTTTGATTCGGTTGGAACAGGTTAAAAACGGTTTAAAAAAAGAATTTTTGTAATTCGGTTAAAACAGCATATAAAGTGTAAAAAAACATGCGATATTGAGGTTAGAACTGGTTTGATGCGGTTTAAAAGAAGGATTCTTGTAATACGTTTAAAACAGCATATAAAATGTAAAAACTTGCAAATTGAGGATAGTACCGGTTTGATCCGGTTGGAACCGTTTAAAACCGGTATAAAAGAAGAATTCTTGTAATACGGTCAAAACAGCATATAAAGTGTAAAACTTGTAATGTTAGAACAGCATATAAATTGATGAGGTTAGAACCGGTTTGATCCGGTTTAAAAGGAGGATTCTTGTAATACGATTAAAACAGCATATAAAATGTAAAACATGCAAATTGAGGTTAGTACCGGTTTGATCCGGTTAAAACCGGTTTAAAAGAAGAATTCTTGTAATAAAGTCAAAACAGCATATAAAGTGTAAAACATGCGAATTGAGGTTAGAACCGGTTTGATAAGGTTGGAACCGGTTAAAACTGGTTTAAAAGAAGATTTCTTGTAGTACGGTTAAAACAGAATATAAATATGCAAATTGTGGTAGGAACCAGTTTAATCTGGTTTAAAAGAAAAATTCTTTTAATAAAATCAAAAGAGCATATAAAGTGTAAAAACATGCAAATTGATATTAAAATCGATTTGATCCGGTTGGAACCGGTTTAAAAGAAGAATTTTTTTAATGCGGTTAAAACAGCATATAAAGTGTAAAACATGCAATTGAGGTTATTACCGGTTTGATTGTGTTGGAACCGGTTAAAACCGGTTTAAAAGAAGAATTCTTGTAATACGGTCAAAACAGCATATAAAGTGTAAAAACATGCGAATTGAGGTTAGAACCGATTTGATCCTGTTGGAACCGGTTTGATCTAGTTTAAAAGAATGATTCTTGTAATACGATTAAAACAGCATATAAAGTGTAAAAACTTGGAAATTGTTGTTATTACCTGTTTGATCCGGTTGGTACCGGTTTAATCCAGTTTAAAAGAAGAATTCTGTAATACGGTTAAAACAGCATATAAAGTGTAAAACATGGAAATTGAGGTTAGAACCGGTTTGATCCGGTTGAAATCAGTTTGATCCGGTTTAAAAGAAGAATTCTTGTAATACGGTCAAAACAGCATATAAAGTGTAAAAACATGCGAATTGAGGTTAGAACTCCTTTGATCCTGTTGGAACCGATTTGATCTAGTTTAAAAGAATGATTCTTGTAATACGATTAAAACAGCATATAAAGTGTAAAAACTTGCAAATTGAGGTTACTACCGGTTTGATCCTTTTTGAATCGATTAAAACCGGTTTAAAAGAAGAATTCTTGTAACACGGTCTAAACAGCATATAAAGTGTGAAAACATGCAAATTGAGGTTGGAACCGGTTAAAACCGGTTTAAAAGAAGATTTCATGTAGTACGGTCAAAACAGAATATAAATATGGAAATTGAGATAGGAACCAGTTAAATCCGGTTTAAAAGAAGAATATGGTCAAAACAGCATATAAAGTGTAAAACATGCAAATTAATGTTAGAAACCGTTTGATCCCGTTGGAACCGGTTTAAAAAAAAGGATTCTTGTAGTACGGTCAAAACAGAATATAAATATGCAAATTGAGGTAAAACCAGTTTAATCCGGTTTAAAAGAAGAATTCTTTTAATAATATCAAAAGAGCATATCAAGTGTAAAAACATGCAAATTGAGGTTAAAATCGGTTTGATCGGGTTGGAACCAGTTAAAACCGGTTTAAATGAAGAATTCTTGTAATACGGTTAAAATAGCATATAAAGTGTAAAAGAATGCAAATTGAGGTTAGTACTGGTTTGATTCTGTTGGAAGCGGTTAAAAGCGGTTTAAAAAAAGAATTCTAGTAATTCCGTTAAAACAGCAGATAAAGTGTAAAAACATGCGAATTGACGTTAGAACTGGTTTGATACGGTTTAAAAAGAGGATTCTTGTAATACGGTTAAAACAGCATATAAAATGTAAAAGAATGCAAATTGAGGTTAGTACCGGTTTGATCCGTTTGGAACCAGTTAAAACCGGTTTAACAGAATAATTCTTGTAATACGGTCAAAAAAGCAAATAAAGTGTAAAAACATGCGAATTGAGGTTAGAACCGGTTTGACTAGGTTTGAACCGGTTTAAACCGGTTTAAAAGAAGATTTCTTGTAGTACGGTCAAAACAGAATATAAATACGCAAATTGTGGTAGGAAATAGTTTAATCCGGTTTAAAAGAAGAATTCTTCTAATAAAATCTAAAGAGCATATCAAGTGTAAAAACATGCAAATTGAGGTTAGAACCGGTTTGATCGGGTTGGAACCGGTTAAAACGGTTTAAAAGAAGAATTCTTGTAATACGGTTAAAACAGCATATAAAGTGTAAAAACATGGATATTGAGGTTAGAACCGGTTTGATCCGGTTGGAACCAGATTAATCCGGTTTGAACCAGTTTAGAAGAAGAATTCTTGTAATATGGTCAAAACAGCATATAAAGTGTAAAAACATGCGAATTGAGGTTAGAACCGGTTTGATCCTCATTAAAAGAAGGATTCTTGTAATACGGTTAAAACAGCATATAAAGTGTAAAAACTTGGAAATTGAGGTTATTACCGGTTTGATCCGGTTGGAACCGGTTCAAAATAAGAATTCTTGTAATACGGTTAAAACAGCATATAAAGTGTAAAAACATGCGAATTGAGGTTACAACCGGTTTGATCCGGTTTAAAAGGAGGATTCTTGTAATACGGTTAAAACAGCATATAAAGTGTAAAAAGTTGGAAATTGAGGTTATTACAGGTTTGATTCGGTTGGAACCGGTTAAAACCTGTTCAAATGAAGAATTCTTGTAATAAAGTGAAAACAGCATATAAAGTGTAAAAACATGCGAAATCATGTTAGAACCGGTTTGACCAGGTTTGAACCGGTTAAAACCGGTTTAAAAGAACATTTCTTGTAGTACGGTCAAAACAGAATATAAATATGCAAATTGTGGTAGGAACCAGTTTAATCCGGTTTAAAAGAAAAATTCTTTTAATAAAATCAAAACAGCATATAAAGTGTAAAAACATGCAAATTGATATTAAAATCGATTTGATCCGGTTGGAGCCGATTAAAACCGGTTTAAAAGAAGAATACTTGTATTTCGGTTAAAACAGCATATAAAGTGTAAAAACATGCGAATTGAGGTTAGAACCGGTTTGAGGTTACGGTCAAAAGAGCATATAAAGTGAACCGGTTAAAACCGGTTTAAAAGAAGAATTTTTGTAATACAGTCAAAACAGCATATAAAGTGTAAAACATGCAAATTGAGGTTTGGTCAAAACCGGTTTAAAAGAAGAATTCTTGTAATACAGTTAAAACAGCATATAAAGTGTAAAACAGCAATTGAGGTTAGAACCGATTTGATCCTGTTGGAACCGGTTTAATCCAGTTTAAAAGAAGAATTACTGTAATACGGTTAAAACAGCATATAAAGTGTAAAAACGTGCAAATTGAGGTTATTACCGGTTTGATTCGGTTGGAACCGGTTAAAACCAGTTTAAAAGAAGGATTCTTGTAGTACGGTCAAAACAGAATATAAATATGCAAATTGAGGTAGGAACCAGTTTAATCCGGTTTAAAAGAAGAATTCTTTTAATAAAATCAAAAGAGCATATCAAGTGTAAAAACATGCAAATTGAGGTTAGAATCGGTTTGATCGGGTTGGAACCGGTTAAAACCGGTTTAAAAGAAGAATTCTTGCAATTCGGTTAAAACAGCATAAAAAGTGAAAAAATATGCAAATTCAGGTTAGAACCGGTTTGATGCGGTTGGAACTGGTTAAAACCGGTTTAAAAGAAGAATTCTTGTAATTTGGTTAAAACAGCATATAATCTGTAAAAGCATGCGAATTGAGGATAGAACCGGTTTGATCCGGTTGAAATCGGTTAGTACCGGTTTGATTCGGTTGGAACCGGTTTAAAAGAAGAATTCTTGTAATTCGGTTAAAATAGCATATAAAGTGTAAAAACATGGAAATTGAGGTTAGAACCGGTTTGAACCGGTTGGAACCAGATTAATCCGGTTTGAACCGCTTTAGAAGAAGAATTCTTGTAATGCGGTCAAAACAGCAGATAAAGTGTAAAAACATGCGAATTGAGGTTAGAACCGGTTTGATCCTTATTAAAAGAAGGATTCTTGTAATACAGTCAAAAGAGCAAAGAAAGGGTAAACACATGCGAATTGAGGTTAGAACCTGTATGATCCGGTGGGAACCGGTTTAAAAGAAGAATTCTTGTAATACAGTCAAAACAGAGTATAAATATGCAAATTGTGGTAGGAACCAGTTTAATCCGGTTTAAGAGAAAAATTCTTTTAATAAAATCAAAAGAGCATATAAAGTGTAAAAACATGCAAATTGATATTAAAATCGATTTGATTCGGTTCGAACCGGTTAAAACCGGTTTAAAAGAAGAATTCTTGTAATACGGTTAAAACAGAATATAAAATGTAAAAACATACAAATTGAGGTTAGAACCGGTTTGATGCGGCTTAAAAGGAGGATTCTTGTAATACGTTTAAAACAGCATATAAAATGTAAAAACTTGCAAATTGAGGTTAGTACCTGTTTGATTTGGTTGAAACCGGTTAAAATCGGTTTAAAAGAAGAATTCTTATTATACGGTCAAAACAGCAAATAAAGATTAAAAACATGCGAATTGATGTTAGAACCTCTATGATCCGGTGGGAACTGGTTAAAACCGGTTTAAAAAAGAATTCTTGTAATAAAGTGAAAACAGTATATAAAGAGTAAAAACATGCGAATTGAGGTTAGAACCGGTTTGATGCGGTGTAAAAGGAGGATTCTTGTAATACGGTTAAAACAGCTTATAAAATGTAAAACTTGCAAATTGAGGTTAGAACCGGTTTGATCCTGTTGGAACCAGTTAAAACTGGTTTAAAAGAAGAATTCTTGTAATACGGTCAAAACAACAAATAAAGTGTAAAACATGCGAATTGAGGTTAGAACCTGTTTGATCTGGTGGGAACCGGTTTAAAAGAAGAATTCTTGTAGTACGGTCAAAACAGAATATAAATATGCAAATTGTAGTAGGAACCAGTTTAATCCGGTTTAAAAGAAAAATTCTTTTAATAAAATCAAAACAGCATATAAAGTGTAAAACATGCGAATTGAGGTTAGAACCGGTTTGATGCGGTGTAAAAGGAGGATTCTTGTAATACGGTTAAAACAGCCTTTAAAATGTAAAAACATGCAAATTGAGATTAAAATCGGTTTGATCGGGTTGGAAGCGTTTAAAACCGGTTTAAAAGAAAAATTTTGTAATACGGTTAAAACAGCATATAAAATGTAAAACTTGCAAATTGAGGTTAGTACCGGTTTGATCCAGTTGGAACCGGTTAAAACCGGTTTAAAAGAAGAATTCTTGTAATACGGTTAAAACAGCATATAAAGTGTAAAAATATGCGAATTGAGGTTAGAACCGGTTTGATGCGGTATAAAAGGAGGATTCTTGTAATACGGTTAAAAGAGCATATAAAATGTAAAAAATTGCAGATTGAGGTTGGAACCGATTTAATCCAGTTTAAAAGGAGAATTACTATAATAAGGTTAAAACAGCATATAAAGTGTAAAAACATGGAAATTGAGGTTACAACTGGTTTGATCCGGTTTAAAACAAGAATTCTTGTAATTCCGTTAAAACAGCATATAAAGTGTAAAAGCATACGAATTGAGGTTAGAACCGGTTTAGCTAGTTTTGAATCGGTTGAAACCGGTTTAAAAGAAGATTTCTTGTAGTACGGTCAAAACAGAATATAAATATGGAAATTGTGGTAGGAACCAGTTTAATGCGGTTTAAAAGAAAAATTCTTCTAATAAAATTAAAAGAGCATATAAAGTGTAAAAACATGCAAATTGATATTAAAATCGATTTGATCCGGTTGGAACCGGTTAAAACCGGTTTAAAAGAAGAATTCTTGTAATAGTACCGGTTTTATTCGGTTGGAACAAAAAGAATAATACTTTTAAGTCGGTTAAAACAGCATATAAAGTGTAAAAACATGGGAATTTAGGTTAGAACCGGTTAAAACTGGTTTAAAAGAAGATTTTTTTTAATGCGGTCAAAAGAGCATATAAAGTGTAAAAACATGCGAATTGACGTTTGATCCGGTTTAAAAGAAGGATTCTTGTAATACAGTTATAACAGCATATAAAGTGTAAAAACATGGAAATTGAGGTTAGAAACGGTTTGATCCGGTTGAAATTGGTTTGATCCGGTTTAAAAGAAGAATTCTTGTAATATGGTCAAAACAGCATATAAAGTGTAAAACAAACATGAGAAATTGAGGTTAGAACTCCGGTTTTGATCCTGTTGAAACCGATTTGACCTAGTTTAAAAGAATGATTCTTGTAATACGATTAAAACAGCATATAAAGTGTGAAAATATGCAAATTGAGGTTAAAATCGGTTTGATCGGGTTGGAACTAGTTAAAACCGGTTTAAAAGAAGAATTCTTGTAATACGGTTAAAACAGCATATTAAGTGTAAAAACATGCGAAATGAGGTTAGAACCGGTTTGACTAGGTTTGAACCGGTTGAAACCGGTTTAAAAGAAGATTTCTTGTAGTACGGTCAAAACAGAATATAAATATGCAAATTGTGGTTAGAACCAGTTTAATCCAGTTTAAAAAGAAAATTTTTTCTTATAAAATCAAAGGAGCATATAAAGTGTAAAAACATGCAAATTGATATTAAAATTGATTTGATCCGGTTGGAACCGGTTAAAACAGGTTTAAAAGAAGAATTCTTGTAATAGTACTGGTTTTATTCGGTTTGAACCGGTTTAAAAGAAGAATACTTTTAATTCAGTTAAAACAGCATATAAAGTGTAAAAACATGGAAATTGAGGTTAGAACCGGTTTGATCCGGTTTAAAAGAAGATTTTTTTAATGCGGTCAAAAAAGCATATAAAGTGTAAAACATGCAAATTGAATTGAGGTTTGATCCGGTTTAAAAGAAGGATTCTTGTAATACAGTTAAAACAGCATATAAAGTGTAAAAACATGGAAATTGAGGTTAGAACCAGTTTGATCCGGTTTAAAAGAAGAATTCTTGTAATACGGTCAAAACAGCATATAAAGTGTAAAAACATGCGAATTGAGGTTAGAAACGGTTTGATCCCATTAGAACCGGTTTAAAAGAAGGATTCTTGCAGTACGGTCAAAACAGAATATAAATATGCAAATTGAGGTAGAACCAGTTTAATCCGGTTTAAAAGAAGAATTCTTTTAATAATATCAAAAGAGCATATCAAGTGTAAAACATGCAAATTGAGGTTAAAATCGGTTTGATCGGGTTGGAACCAGTTAAAACCGGTTTAAAAGAAGAATTCTTGTAATACGGTTAAAACAGCATATAAAGAGTAAAAAGTTGCAAATTGAGGTTAGTATCGGTTTGATTCCGTTGGAACCGGTTAAAACGGTTTAAAAAAAAAGAATTTTGTAATTCGGTTAAAACAGCATATAAAGTGTAAAAACATGCGAAATGAGGTTAGAACTGGTTTGATGCGGTTTAAAAGGAGGATTCTTGTAATACGTTTAAAACAGCATATAAAATGTAAAAACTTGCAAATTGATATTAAAATCGATTTCGTCTGGTTGGAACCGGTTAAAACCGTTTTAAAAGAAGATTTCTTGTAATGCGGTCAAAAGAGCATATAAAGTGTAAAAAAAAAACATGCGAATTGAGGTTTGATCCGGTTTAAAAGAAGAATTCTTGTATTACGTTAAAAAATATATAAAGTATAAAAATATGCGAATTGAGGTTAGAACCAGTTTGATCCGGTTGAAATCGGATTGATCGGGTTTAAAAGAAGGATTCTTGTAATACAGTTAAAACAGCATATAAAGTGTAAAAACATGCAAATTGAGGTTATTACCGGTTTGATTCGGTTGGAACCGGTTAAAACCGGTTTAAAAGAAGAATTCTTGTAATTCGGTTAAAACAGCATATAAAGTGTAAAAACATGCGAATTGAGGTTAGAACCGGTTTGACTGGGTTTGAACCGGTTAAAACGGTTTTAAAAGAAGATTTCTTGTAGTACGGACAAAACAGAATATAAATATGGAAATTGTGGTAGGAACCAGTTTAATCCGGTTTAAAAGAAAAATTCTTTTAATAAAATCAAAAGAGCATATAAAGTGTAAAACATGCAAATTGAGATTAAAATCGGTTTGATCGGGTTGGAAGTGTTTAAAACCGGTTTAAAAGAAGAATTTTTGTAATACGGTTAAAACAGCATATAAAATGTAAAAAACATGCAAATTGAGGTTAGAACCGGTTTGATCCGGTTGGAACCGGTTAAAACCGGTTTAAAAGAAGAATTCTTGTAATTCGGTTAAAACAGCATATAAAGTGTAAAAATATGCGAATTGAGGTTAGAACCGGTTTGATGCGGTATAAAAGGAGGATTCTTGTAATACGGTTAAAACAGCATATAAAATGTAAAAAATTGCAGATTGAGGTTGGAACCGGTTTAATCCAGTTTAAAAGAAGATTTACTGTAATACGGTTAAAACAGCATATAAAGTGTAAAAAACATGGAAATTGAGGTTAGAACCGGTTTGATCCGGTTTAAAAGAAGAATTTTTGTAATTTTGTTAAAACAGCATATAAAGTGTAAAACATGCGAATTGAGGTTAGAACTGGTTTGATGCGGTTTAAAAGGAGGATTCTTGTAATACGGTTAAAACAGCAAATAAAGTGTAAAAACATACGAATTGAGGTTAGAACCGGTTTGACTAGTTTTGAATCGGTTGAAACCGGTTTAAAAGAAGATTTCTTGTAGTACGGTCAAAACAGAATATAAATATGGAAATTGTGGTAGGAACCAGTTTAATCCGGTTTAAAAGAAAAATTCTTCTAATAAAATTAAAAGAGCATATAAAGTGTAAAACATGCAAATTGAGGTTAAAATCGATTTGATCCGGTTGGAACCGGTTAAAACCGTTTTAAAAGAAGAATTCTTGTAATAGTACTGGTTTTATTCGGTTGGAACCGGTTTAAAAGAAGAATACTTATAAGTCGGTTAAAACAGCATATAAAGTGTAAAAACATGCGAATTGAGGTTATAACCGGTTTGATGCGGTTTAAAAGGTTTAAAACTTAGGTTTGAACCGGTTAAAACCGGTTTAAAATAACATTTCTTGTAGTACGGTCAAAACAGAATATAAATATGCAAATTTTGGTAGGAACAAGTTTAATCCGGTTTAAAAGAAAAATTATTTTAATAAAATCAAAACAGCATATAAAGTGTAAAACATGCAAATTGATATTAAAATCGATTTGATCCGGTTGGAACCGATTAAAACCGGTTGGAACCGATTAAAAAAGAAGAATACTTGTATTTCGGTTAAAACAGCATATAAAGTGTAAAACATGCGAATTGAGGTTAGAGGTTAAAAGTTTAAAAGGTTAAAACCGGTTTAAAAGAAGATTTTCTTGTAATACGGTTAAAAGAGCATATAAAGTGTAAAAACATGCGAATTGAGGTTTGATCCGGTTTGATCGAGTTCAAATCGGTTTGATCCGGTTTAAAAGAAGAATTCATATAATACGGTCAAAACAGCATATAAAGTGTAAACACATGCTAATTGAAGTTAGAACTCCTTTGATCCTGTTGGAACTGATTAAAACAGGTTTAAAAGAAGAATTCTTGTAACACGGTCAAAACAGCATATAAAGTGTGAAAACATGCGAATTGAGGTTAGAACCGATTTGATCCTGTTGGAACCGGTTTGATCTAGTTTCAAAAAATGATTCTTGTAATACGATTAAAACAGCATATAAAGTGTAAAAACTTGGAAATTGTTGTTATTACCTGTTTGATCCGGTTGGTACCGGTTTAATCCAGTTTAAAAGAAGAATTACTGTAATACGGTTAAAACAGCATATAAAGTGTAAAAACGTGCAAATTGAGGTTATTACCGGTTTGATTCGGTTGAAACCGGTTAAAACCAGTTTAAAAGAAGGATTGTTGTAGTACGGTCAAAACAGAATATAAATTTGCAAATTCAGCTAGGAACCAGTTTAATCCGGTTTAAAAGAAAAATTCTTTTAATAAAATCAAAAGAGCATATCAAGTGTAAAAACATGCAAATTGAGTTTAAAATCGGTTTGATCGGGTTGGAACCGGTTAAAACCGGTTTAAAAGAAGAATTCTTGTAATTCGGTTAAAACAGCATAAAAGTGAAAAAATATGCAAATTCAGGGTAGAACCGGTTTGATGCGGTTGGAACTGGTTAAAACCGGTTTCAAAGAAGAATTCTTGTAATTTGGTTAAAACAGCAATAATCTGTAAAAGCATGCGAATTGAGGATAGAACTCCTTTGATCCTGTTGGAACCGATTTGATCTAGTTTTAAAGAATGATTCTTGTAATACGATTAAAACAGCATATAAAGTGTAAAACTTGCAAATTGAGGTTAGTACCGGTTTGATCCTTTTTGAATCGATTAAAACCGGTTTAAAAGAATAATTCTTGTAACACGGTCTAAACAGCATATAAAGTGTGAAAACATGCAAATTGAGGTTGGAACCGGTTAAAACCGGTTTAAAAGAAGATTTCATGTAGTACGGTCAAAACAGAATATAAATATGGAAATTGAGATAGGAACCAGTTAAATCCGGTTTAAAAGAAGAATATGGTCAAAACAGCATATATAGTGTAAAAATATGCAAATTAATGTTAGAAACCGTTTGATCCCGTTGGAACCGGTTTAAAAAAAGGATTCTTGTAGTACGGTCAAAATAGAATATAAATATACAAATTGAGGTAAAAACCAGTTTAATCCGGTTTAAAAGAAGAATTCTTTTAATAATATCAAAAGAGCATATCAAGTGTAAAAACACGCAAATTGAGGTGAAAATCGGTTTGATCTGGTTGGAACCAGTTAAAACCGGTTTAAATGAAGAATTCTTGTAATACGGTTAAAATAGCATATAAAGTGTAAAAGAATGCAAATTGAGGTTAGTACTGGTTTGATTCTGTTGGAACCGGTTAAAAGCGGTTTAAAAAAAGAATTCTAGTAATTCCGTTAAAACAGGAGAGAAAGTTGAAAAACATGCGAATTGACGTTAGAACTGGTTTGATACGGTTTAAAAAGAGAATTCTTGTAATACGGTTAAAACAGCATATAAAATGTAAAAACTTGCAAATTGAGGTTAGTATCGGTTTGATCCGTTTGGAACCAGTTAAAACCGGTTTAAAAGAATAATTCTTGTAATACGGTCAAAAAAGCAAATAAAGTGTAAAAACATGCGAATTGAGGTTAGAACCGGTTTGACTAGGTTTGAACCGGTTTAAACCAGTTTAAAAGAAGATTTCTTGTAATACGGTCAAAACAGAATATAAATACGCAAATTGTGGTAGGAAATAGTTTAATCCGGTTTAAAAAAGAAGGATTCTTGTAATACGGTCAAAACAGCATATAAAGTGTAAAACATGCAAATTGAGGTTAGAACCGGTTTGATCGGGTTGGAACCGGTTAAAACAATTTAAAAGAAGAATTCTTGTAATACGGTTAAAACAGCATATAAAGTGTAAAACATGGATATTGAGGTTAGAACCGGTTTGATCCGGTTGGAACCAGATTAATCCGGTTTGAACCGGTTTAGAAGAAGAATTCTTGTAATCCGTCAAAACAGCATATAAAGTGTAAAAACATGCGAATTGAGGTTAGAACCGGTTTGATCCTCATTAAAAGAAGGATTCTTGTAATACGGGTAAAACAGCATATAAAGTGTAAAAACTTGGAAATTGAGGTTATTACCGGTTTGATTCGGTTGGAACCGGTTAAAACCTGTTAAAAGAAGAATTCTTGTAATAAAGTGAAAACAGCATATAAAGTGTAAAAACATGCGAAATCATGTTAGAACCGGTTTGACCAGGTTTGAACCGGTTAAAACCGGTTTAAAAGAACATTTCTTGTAGTACGGTCAAAACAGAATATAAATATGCAAATTGTGGTAGGAACAAGTTTAATCCGGTTTAAAAGAAAAATTCTTTTAATAAAATCAAAACAGCATATAAAATGCAAATTGATATTAAAATCGATTTGATCTGGTTGGAACCGATTAAAACCGGTTTAAAAGAAGAATTCTTGTATTTCGGTTAAAACAGCATATAAAGTGTAAAACATGCGAATTGAGGTTAGAACCGGTTAAAACCGGTTTAAAAGAAGATTTTTTTGTAATAGGTCAAAACAGCATATAAAATGTAAAACATGTAGGAATTGAGGTTTGATCCGGTTTAAAAGAAGAATTCTTGTAATACAGTTAAAACAGCATATAAAGTGTAAAAACATGCAAAATTGAGGTTAGTAATGGTTTGATTCTGTTGGAACCTGTTTAAACCGGTTTAAAAAAAGAATTCTTGTAATACGGTTAAAACAGCATATAAAGTGTAAAAACATGCGAATTGAGGTTAGAACTGGTTTGATACGGTTTAAAAGAAGGATTCTTGTAATACGGTTAAAACAGCATATAAAGTGTAAAACATGCAAATTGAGGTTAGTACCAGTTTGATCCGTTTGGAACCAGTTAAAACCGGTTTAAAAGAAGAATTCTTGTAATACGGTCAAAACAGCATATAAAGTGTAAAAACATGCGAATTGAGGTTAGAACCGGTTTGATAGGTTTGAACCGGTTTAAACCGGTTTAAAAGAAGATTTCTTGTAGTACGGTTAAAACAGAATATAAATATGCAAATTGTGGAAGGAACCAGTTTAATCCGGTTTAAAAGAAGAATTCTTTTAATAATATCAAAAGAGCATATAAAGTGTAAAAAACATGCAAATTGAGGTTAAAATCGGTTTGATCGGGTTGGAACCAGTTAAAACCGGTTTAAAAGAAGAATTCTTGTAATACGGTTAAAACAGCATATAAAGTGTAAAACATGCAAATTGAGGTTAAAACAGGTTTGATTCGGTTGGAACCGGTTAAAACCGGTTCAAAAGAAGAATTCTTGTAATAAAGTAAAACAGCATATAAAGTGTAAAACATGCGAAATGAGGTTAGAACCGGTTTGACCAGGTTTGAACTGGTTAAAACCTGTTTAAAAGAACATTTCTTGTAGTACTGTCAAAACAGAGTATAAATATGCAAATTGTGGTAGGAACAAGTTTAATCCGGTTTAAAAGAAAAATTATTTTAATAAAATCAAAACAGCATATAAAGTGTAAAACATGCAAATTGATATTGAAATCGATTTGATCCGGTTGGAGCCGATTAAAACCGGTTTAAAAGAAGAATACTTGTATTTCGGTTAAAACAGCATATAAAGTGTAAAATCATGTACATTGAGGTTAGAACCTGTTTAATCCGGTTTGGAACCGGTTTGATCCGGTGGAAATCAAGATTTCTTGTAATACAATTAAAACAGCATATAAAGTGTAAAAACATGCGAATTGAGGTTAGAACCGGTTTGATCCAGTTTGTACAGGTTTCATCCAGTATAAAAGGGGTATTCTTGTAATACAGTCAAAACAGCATATAAAGTGTAAGAATATGCAATTTGAAGTTAGAACATGTTCAATTCACTGGGAACTGGTTAAAATCGGTTTCAAAGAAGAATTCTTGTAATACGGTCAAAACAGCATATAAAGTGTAAAAACATGCAAATTGAAGTAAGAACCTGTTTGATTCGGTGGAAAACGGTTTAAACCGGTTAAGAAGAAGAATTCTTGTAATAAAGTCAAAACAGCATATAAAGTGTAAAAACATGTGAATTGAGGTTTGATCCGATTGAAATCGGTTAGATCCGAATTAAAAGAAGAATTCTTGTTATACGGTTAAAACAGCATATAAAGTGTAAAAACATGGAAATTGGGGATTGAACCGGTTTGATTTGGTTGGAACCAGATTAATCCAGTTTGATCCGGTTTAAAAGAAGAATTCTTGTAATATTGTTAAAACAGCATGTAAAATGTAAAAAGATGCGAATTGAGGTTAGAACCGGTTTGATCCGGTTGGAACCTGTTAAAACCGATTTAAAAGGAAATTTCTTGTAATTTGGTTAAAACAGCATATAAGGTGTAAATATATGTATATTGAGGTTAGAAGAGATTTAATCCGGTTGGAAACGGTTTGATCCGGTTTAAAAGAAGATTTCTTGTAATACTGTTAAAACAGCATATAAAGTGTAAAAACATGCGAATTGAGGTTAGAACCGGTTTGATCAGGTTGGAACCGGTTAAAACCGGTTTAAAAGAAGATTTCTTGTAGTACAGTCAAAACAGAATATAAATATGCAAATTGAGTTAGGAACCAGTTTAATCCGGTTTAAAAGAAGAATTCTTTTAATAAAATCAAAAGAGCATATAAATAGTAAACACATGCAAATTGAGGTTAAAACCGGTTTAAAAGATTTCTTGTAAGGCAGTCAAAAGATCATATAAAGTGTAAAAACTTGCGAATTGAGGATTGATCATGTTTGAACCGGTTAAAATCGGTTTGATCCGGTTTAAAAGCAGGATTCTTGTAATACGGTTAAAACAGCATATAAAGTGTAAAAACATGCGAATTGAGGTTAGAACCGGTTTGGTCCTTTGGGAACTGGTTTAATCCGGTTTAATAGAAGAACTACTGTAATACGGTTAAAACAGCATATAAAGTGTAAAATCATGCAAATTGAGGATAAAACTGGTTTGATTTGGTTTAAAAGAAGACTTCTTGTAATACTGTTAAAACAGCATATAAAGTGTTAAAACATGCGAATTGAGGATAAAACCGGTTTGATCCGGTTTAAAAGAAGAATTCTTGTAATTCGGTCAAAACAGCATATAAAGTGTAAAACATGCAAATTGAGGTTAGTACCAGTTTGATCCGGATGGAACCTGTTAAAACCGGTTGAAAAGAAGAATTCTTGAAATTTAGTTAAAACAGCATATAAAGTGTAAAAACATGTACATTAAGGTAAGAACCGGTTTGATCCGGTGGGAAATGGTTAAAACCACTTAAAAAGAAGAATTCTTGTAATACGGTCAAAACATGGAAATTTTTAATAGAACCGATTTTATCTGGTTGGAACCAGATTAATCCAGTTTGAACCAGTTTAAAAGAAGAATAAAAAAATGTGATAAAACAGGTTTGACGGTTAAAAAGTTTAAAAAGAAGCATAATACTGTTTAAACAGCATATAAAGTGTAAAACATGCAAATTGAGGTTAAAACCGGTTTGATCAGGTTGGAAAAGTATAAAAATTGTTTAAAAGAATACTGTTAAAACAGCATATAAAGTAATCCGGTTTAAAGAAGAATTCTTTTAATAAAATAAAAAAACATGCAAATTGAGGTTAATACCGGTTTGATCAGGTTGGAACCGGTTTAAAACCGGTTAAAACCAAAAGAAGATTTCTTGTAGTACGGTCAAAACAGAATATAAATGTGCAAATTGAGGTAGGAACCAGTTTAATCCAGTTTAAAAGAAGAATTCTTTTAATAAAATAAAAAGAGCATATAAAGTGTATAAACAATATAATTGAGGTCAGAACCGGTTAAAACCGGTTGAAAAGAAGAATTAGTGTAATACGGTTAAAACAGCATATAAAGTGGAAAAACATGGAAATTGATGTTAGAACCGGTTTGATCCAGTTGAAAAAGATTAACCGGTTTGAACCAGTTAAAAAAGAAGAATTCTTGTAATACGGTTAAAATAGCATGTAAAGTTTAAAAACATGCGAATTGAGGTTTTAACCGGTTTGATCCAGTTGGAACCTGTTAAACCAGTTTAAAAGAAGATTTTTTGTAATTTGGTTAAAACAGCATATAAAGTGTAAAAACAAGTATATTGAGGTTTGAACCGTTTTGATCCTATTGGAACCGTTGAAAACCGGTTTAAAAGAAGAATTCTTGTAATAAAGTCCAAACAGCATATAAAGTATAAAAACATGCGAATTGAGGTTAGAACCGGTTGAATCAGGTTGGAACCGGTTAAAACCAGTTTAAAAGAAGAATTACTGTAATAAGGTTAAAACAGCATATAAAGTGTAAAAACATGGAAATTGGGGATTGAACCGGTTTGATTTGGTTGGAACCAGATTAATCCAGTTTGATCCGGTTTAAAAGAAGAATTCTTGTAATATTGTTAAAACAGCATGTAAAATGTAAAAAGATGCGAAATGAGGTAAGAACCGGTTTGATCCGGTTGGAACCTGTTAAAACCGGTTTAAAAAAAGAATTCTTGTAATTTGGTTAAAACAGCAAATAAAGTGTAAAAATATCTAAATTGAGGTTAGAACAGATTTAATCAGGTTGGAACCGGTTAAAACCGGTTTAAAAGAAGATTTCTTGTAGTATGGTCAAAACAGAATATAAATATGCAAATTGAGGTAGGAACCAGTTTATTCCAGTTAAAAAGAAGAATTCTTTTAATAAAATAAAAAGAGCATATAAAGTGTATAAACAATATAATTGAGGTCAGAACCGGTTAAAACCGGTTTAAAAGAAGAATTACTGTAATACAGTCAAAACAGCATATAAAGTTTAAAAATATACGAATTGAGGTTAGAACCGGTTTGATCAGGTTGGAACCGGATAAAACCTGTTTAAAAGAAGATTTCTTGTGGAACGGTCAAAACAGAATATAAATATGCAAATTGAAATAAGAACCAGTTTAATCCGATTTAAAAGAAGAATTCTTTTAATAAAATCAAAACATCATAGAAAGTGTAAAAACATGCGAATTAAGGTTTAAAACGGTTTAAAAGAATTCTTGTAATAATGTCAAAACAGCATATGAAGTGTAAAAACATGTACATTGAGGTTAGATCAGATTTAATCCGGTTGGAACTGCTTTGATCCGGTTTAAAACAATATTTCTTGTAATACAGTCAAAACAGCATATAAAGTGTAAAAATATGCAATTTCATGTCAGAACCTGTTCGATTCAGTGGGAACTGGTTAAAACCGGTTTCAAAGAAGAATTCTTGTAATACGGTCAAAACAGCATATAAAGTGTAAAAACATGCGAATTGGTATTTAACCCGTTTGATCCGGTTGGAACCGGTTAAAACCGGTTTAAAAGAAGAATTACTGTAATACGGTTAAAACAGCATATAAAGTGTAAAAACATGGAAATTAATGTTACAAACGGTTTGATCCGGTTGGAACCAGATTAATCCGGTTTAAAAGAAGAATTCCTGTAATACTGTTAAAACAGCATATAAAGTGTAAAAACATGTACTTTGAGGTTAGAACAAATTTAATCCGGTTTCAAAGAAGATTTCTTGTAATACGGTTAAAACAGCATATAAAGTGTAAAAACATGCGAATTGAAGTTAAAACCGGTTTGATCCTTTGGGAACTGGTTTAATCCGGTTGAATAGAAGAACTACTGTAATATTGTTAAAACAGCAAATAAAGTGTAAAAACATGCGAATTGAGGATAGAACCAGTTTGATCCGGTTTAAAAGAAGAATTCTTGTAATACGGTCAAAGCAGGATATAAAGGGCAAAAATATGCAAAATGAGGTTTGTACCAGTTTGATCCGGTTGGAACCTTTTAAAACCAGTTAAAAAGAAGAATTCTCGTAATACGGTCAAAACAGCATATAAAATGTCAAAACATGCAAATTTTTAATAGACCCGGTTTTATCTGGTTGGAACCAGATTAATCCAGTTAGAACCGGTTTAAAAGAATAAATCCTGTCATACTGTTGTAAGAGCATATAAAGTGTAAACAAATGCAAATTGAGGTTAAAACCGGTTTGATCTGGTTTAAAAGAAGAATTCTTGTAATATGGTTAAAACAGCATGTAAAGTGTAGAAACATGCGATTTGAGGTTAGAAACGGTTTGATCCGGTTGGAACCTGTTAAAACCGGTGTAAAAGAAGAATTCTTGTAATTTGGTTAAAACAGCATATAAAGTGTAAATACATGTACATTGAGGTTAGATCAGATTTAACCCGGTTGGAACTGCTTTGATCCGTTTTAAAACAAGATTTCTTGTAATACAATCAAAACAGCATATAAAGTGTAAAATATGCAATTTGAGGTTAGAACCTGTTTGATTCAGTGGGAACTGGTTAAAACCGGTTTCAAAGAAGAATTCTTGTAATACGGTCAAAGCAGGATATAAAGCGTAAAACATGGAAATTGATGTTAGTACCAGTTTGATCCGGTTGGAACCTGTTAAAACCGGTTTAAAAGAAGAATTCTTGTAAATTGGTTAAAACAGCATATAAAGTGTAAAAACATGCGAATTGAAGTTAAAACCGCTTTGATCCTTTGGGAACTGATTTAATCCGGTTTAATAGAAGAACTACTGTAATACGGTTAAAACAGCATATAAAGTGTGAGAACATGGAAATTGATGTTACAACCGGTTTAAACCACTTTAAAAGAAGAATTCCTGTAATACGGTCAAAACAGAATATAAAGTGTAAAATCATGCAAATTGAGGATAAAACTGGTTTGATTTGGTTTAAAAGAAGAATTCTTCTAATACGGTCAAAGCAGGATATAAAGCGTAAAACATGGAAATTGAGGTTAGTACCAGTTTGATCCGGTTGGAACCTGTTAAAACCGGTTGAAAAGAAGAATTCTTGTAATTTAGATAAAACAGCATATAAAGTGTAAAAACATGTACATTGAGGTTAGAACAGGTTTAACCCGGTTTAAAAGAATATTTCTTGTAATACGGTTAAAACATCACATAAAGTGTAAAAACATGCGAATTGAGGTAAGAACCGGTTTGATCCGGTGGGAAATGGTTAAAACCAGTTAAAAAGAAGAATTCTCGTAATACGGTCAAAACAGCATATAAAATGTCAAAACATGCAAATTTATAATAGACCCGGTTTTATCTGGTTGGAACCAGATTAATCCAGTTAGAACCGGTTTAAAAGAAGAAATCCTGTCATACTGTTGTAAGAGCATATAAAGTGTAAACAAATGCAAATTGAGGTTAAAACCGGTTTGATCCAGTTTGTACAGGTTTCGTCCGGAATAAAAGAAGTATTCTTGTAATACAGTCAAAACAGCATATAAAGTGTAAAAATATGCAATTTGAGGTTAGAACCTGTTCGATTCAGTGGGAACTGGTTAAAACAGGTTTCAAAGAAGAATTCTTGTAATACGGTCAAAACAGCATATAAAGTGTAAAAACATGCAAATTGAGGTTAGTACCAGTTTGATCCGGTTGGAACATGTTAAAACCGGTTTAAAAGAAGAATTCTTGTAATTTGATTAAAACAGCATATAAAGTGTAAAAACATGCGAATTGAAGTTAAAACCGGTTTGATCCTTTGGGAACTGGTTTAATCCGGTTTAATAGAAGAACTACTGTAATACGGTTAAAACAGCATATAAAGTGTAAAATCATAGAAATTGAGGATAAAACTGGTTTGATTTGGTTTAAAAGAAGACTTCTTGTAATACTGTTAAAACAGCATATAAAGTGTAAAAACATGCCAATTGAGGATAGAACCGGTTTGATCCGGTTTAAAAGAAGAATTCTTGTAATAGGGTCAAAGCAGGATATAAAGTGCAAAAATATGCAAATTGAGGTTAGTACCAGTTTGATCCGGTTGGAACCTGTTAAAACCGGTTGAAAAGAAGAATTCTTGTAATTTAGTTAAAACAGCATATAAAGTGTAAAAACATGTACATTGAGGTTAGAACAGGTTTAACCCAGTTTAAAAGAAGATTTCTTGTAATACGGTTAAAACATCATATAAAGTGTAAAAACATGCGAATTGAGGTAAGAACCGGTTTGATCCGGTTAAAAGGAGGGTTCTTGTAATACGGTTAAAACAGCATATAAAATATAAAACTTCCAAATTGAGGTTAGTACCAGATTGATCCGGTTGGAACCGGTTAAAACCGGTTTAAAAGAAGAATTCTAGTAATAAAGTCAAAACAGCATATAAATGTAAAAACATACGAATTGAGTGTAGAACCGGTTTGATCAGGATGGAAATGGTTAAAACTGGTTTAAAAGGAGATTTCTTGTAGTACTCTCAAAATGGAGTATAAATATGCAAATTGAGGTAGGAACCAGTTTAATCCTGTTTAAAAGAAGAATTCTTTTAATAAATTCAAAAGAGCATATAAAGTGTAAAAACATGCAAATTGAGGTTACGACCGGATTAATCTGGTTTGAACCGGTTAAAACCGGTTTAAAAGAAGAATTCTTCTAATACGGTCAAATCAGTATATAAAGTGTAAAAACATGCGAATTGAGGTTAAAACCAGTTTGATCCGTTTGAAACCGGTTAAAACCGGTTAAAAAGAAGAATTCTTGTAATACGGTCAAAACAGCATTTAAAGTGTCAAAACATGGAAATTGTGGATAGAATCGGATTTATCTGGTTGGAACCAGATTAATCCAGTTGGAACCGGTTTAAAAGAAGAAATCCTGTCATACGGTTGTAAGAGCATATAAAGTGTAAACAAATGCAAATTGAGGTTAAAATTGGTTTGATCCAGTTTAAAAGAAGAATTCTTGTAATACGGTTAAAACAGCATGTAAAGTGTAGAAACATGCGAATTGAGGTTAGAGCCGGTGTGATCCGGTTGGAACCTGTTAAAACCGGTTTAAAATAAGAATTCTTGTAATTTGGTTAAAACAGCATATAAAGTGTAAAAACATGCAAATTGAGGTTAAAACCGGTTTGATCAGGTTGGAACCGGATAAAACCTGTTTAAAAGAAGAATTCTTTTAATAAAATCAAAAAAGCATACAAAGGGTAATACATGCAAATTTAGGTTATATCCGGTTAAAACCGGTTTAAAAGAAGAATTCTTGTAATACGGTCAAACAGCATATAAAGTGTAAAACATACGAATTGAGATAAAAACCGGTTTGATCAGGTTGGAACCGGTTTAATCCAGTTTAAAAGAAAAATTCTTTTAATAAAATCAAAAGAGCATATAAAGTGTAAAAACATGCAAATTGAGGTTAGTACCAGTTTGATCCGGTTGGAACCTGTTAAAACCGGTTTAAAAGAAGAAATCTTGTAATTTGGTTAAAACAGCATATAATGTGTAAAATCATGTACATTGAGGTTAGAACCTGTTTAATCCGGTTAGAACCGGTTTGATCCGGTTGAAATCAAGATTTCTTGTAATACGGTTAAAACAGCATATAAAGTGTAAAACATGCGAATTGAGGTTAGAACCGGTTTGATCCAGTTTGTACAGGTTTCATCCAGTATAAAAGGGGTATTCTTGTAATACAGTCAAAACAGCATATAAAGTTCGAAAATATGCAATTCGAGGTTAGAACATGTTCGATTCACTGGGAACTGGGTAAAATCGGTTTCAAAGAAGAATTCTTGTAATACGGTCAAAACAGCATATAAAGTGTAAAAACATGCAAATTGAGGTAAGAACCTGTTTGATTCGGTGGAAAACGGTTTAAACTGTTTAAGAAGAAGAATTCTTGTAATAAAGTCAAAACAGCATATAAAATGTAAAAACATACGAATTGAGTATAGAACCGGTTTGATCAGGTTGGAAATGGTTAAAACTGGTTTAAAAGAAGATTTCTTGTAGTACTCTCAAAACACAGTATAAATATGCAAATTGAGGTAGGAACCAGTTTAATCCTGTTTAAAAGAAGAATTCTTTTAGTAAAATCAAAAGAGCATATAAAGTGTAAAAACATGCAAATTGAGGTTAAAACTGGTTTAATCTGGTTTGAACCGGTTAAAACCGGTTTAAAAGAAGAATTCTTGTAATACGGTCAAAACAGCATATAAAGTGTAAAAACATGCGAATTGAGGTTAAAACAGGTTTGATCCGGCTGGAACCTGTTAAAACCGGTTTAAAAGATTTCTGGGAAGGCAGTGAAAAGAGCATATAAAGTGTAAAAACATGAGAATTGAGGTTTGATCCGATTTAAAAGAAGGATTCTTGTTATACAGTTAAAACAGCATATAAAGTGTAAAAACATGCAAATTGAGGTTAGTACCAGTTTGATCCAGTTGGAACCGGTTTAAAAGAAGAATTACTGTAATACGGTTAATACAGCATATAAAGTGTGAAAACATGGAAATTGTGGATAGAACCGGTTTGATCTGGTTGGAACCAGATTAATCCAGTTTGATCCGGTTTAAAAGAAGAATTCTTGTAATTTGGTTAAAACAGCATATAAAGTGTAAAAACATGCGAATTAAAGTTAAAACCGGTTTGATCCTTTGGGAACTGATTTAATCCGGTTTAATAGAAGAACTACTGTAATACGGTTAAAACAGCATATAAAGTGTGAGAACATGGAAATTGATGTTACAACCGGTTTAAACCACTTTAAAAGAAGAATTCCTGTAATACGGTCAAAACAGCATATAAAGTGTAAAATCATGCAAATTGAGGATAAAACTGGTTTGATTTGGTTTAAAAGAAGAATTCTTCTAATACGGTCAAAGCAGGATTTAAAGCGTAAAACATGGAAATTGAGGTTAGTACCAGTTTGATCCGGTTGGAACCTGTTAAAACCGGTTGAAAAGAAGAATTCTTGTAATTTAGATAAAACAGCATATAAGGTGTAAAAACATGTACATTGAGGTTAGAACAGGTTTAACCCGGTTTAAAAGAATATTTCTTGTAATACGGTTAAAACATCATATAAAGTGTAAAACATGCGAATTGAGGTAAGAACCGGTTTGATCCGGTGGGAAATGGTTAAAACCAGTTTAAAAGAAGAATTCTTGTAATACGGTCAAAACAGCATATAAAGTGTCAAAACATGCAATTGAGGTTAGAACATGTTTGATTCAGTTGGGAACTGGTTAAAACCGGTTTAAAAGAAGAATTCTTGTAATACGGTCAAAACAGCATATAAAGTGTAAAACATGCAAATTGAGGTAAGAACCTGTTTGATTCGGTGGAAAACGGTTTAAACCGGTTTAAAAGAAGAATTCTTGTAATAAAGTCAAAACAGCATATAAAGTGTAAAACATGCGAATTGAGTTAGAACCGGTTTGATCAGGTTGGAAATGGTTAAAACTGGTTTAAAAGAAGATTTCTTGTAATACTCTCAAAACACAGTATAAATATGCAAATTGAGGTAGGAACCAGTTTAATCCTGTTTAAAAGAAGAATTCTTTTAATAAAATCAAAACAGCATATAAAGTGTAAAACATGCAAATTGAGGTTAAAACTGGTTTGATCTGGTTTGAACCGGTTAAAACCGGTTTAAAAGAAGAATTCTTGTAATACGGTCAAAACAGCATATAAAGTGTAAAACATGAATTGAGGTTAAAACAGGTTTGATCCGGTTGGAACCTGTTAAAACCGGTTTAAAAAAGATTTCTTGTAATACAGTGAAAACAGCATATAAAGTGTAAAACATGAGAATTGAGGTTTGATCCGGTTTAAAAGAAGGATTCTTGTTATACAGTTAAAACAGCATATAAAGTGTAAAACATGCAAATTGAGGTTAGTACCAGTTTGATCCAGTTGGAACCGGTTTAAAAAGAAGAATTACTGTAATACGGTTAAAACAGCATATAAAGTGTAAAACATGGAAATTGTGGATAGAACCGGTTTGATCTGGTTGGAACCAGATTAATCCAGTTTGATCCGGTTTAAAAGAAGAATTCTTGTAATTTGGTTAAAACAGCATATAAAGTGTAAAACATGCGAATTGAGGTTAAAACCGGTTTGATCCTTTGGAACTGATTTAATCCGGTTTAAAAGAAGAATTCTGTAATACGGTTAAAACAGCATATAAAGTGTAAAAAAACATGGAAATTGATGTTAGAACCGGTTTAAACCGGTTTAAAAGAAGAATTCTTGTAATACGGTCAAAACAGCATATAAAGTGTAAAACATGCAAATTGAGGATAAAACTGGTTTGATTTGGTTTAAAAGAAGAATTCTTGTAATACGGTCAAAACAGCATATAAAGTGTAAAACATGGAAATTGAGGTTAGAACCAGTTTGATCCGGTTGGAACCTGTTAAAACCGGTTTAAAAGAAGAATTCTTGTAATTTAGATAAAACAGCATATAAAGTGTAAAAACATGTACATTGAGGTTAGAACAGGTTTAAACCGGTTTAAAAGAAGATTTCTTGTAATACGGTTAAAACAGCATATAAAGTGTAAAACATGCGAATTGAGGTAAGAACCGGTTTGATCCGGTTGGAAATGGTTAAAACCAGTTAAAAAGAAGAATTCTTGTAATACGGTCAAAACAGCATATAAAGTGTAAAACATGCAAATTGAGGTTAGAACCGGTTTGATCTGGTTGGGAACTGGTTAAAACCGGTTTAAAAGAAGAATTCTTGTAATACGGTCAAAACAGCATATAAAGTGTAAAAACATGCAAATTGAGGTAAGAACCTGTTTGATTCGGTTTGGAAAACGGTTTAAACCTGTTTAAAAGAAGAATTCTTGTAATAAAGTCAAAACAGCATATAAAGTGTAAAACATGCAAATTGAGGTTAGAACCGGTTTGATCAGGTTGGAAATGGTTAAAACTGGTTTAAAAGAAGAATTCTTGTAATACTGTCAAAACAGCATATAAAGTGTAAAATATGCAAATTGAGGTAGGAACCAGTTTAATCCGGTTGAAAAGGTAGTAAAATCAAAACAGCATATAAAGTGTAAAACATGCAAATTGAGGTTAAAACTGGTTTAATACGGTTTGAACCGGTTAAAACCAGTTTATAAAGAAGAATTCTTGTAATACGGTCAAAACAGCATATAAAGTGTAAAACATGCAATTGAGGTTAAAACAGGTTTGATCCGGTTGGAACCTGTTAAAACCGGTTTAAAAGAAGAATTCTTGTAAGGCAGTTAAAACAGCATATAAAGTGTAAAACATGGTTAGAAGAATTGAGGTTTGATCCGGTTTAAAAGAAGGATTCTTGTAATACGGTTAAAACAGCATATAAAGTGTAAAACATGCAAATTGAGGTTAACCAGTTTGATCCAGTTGGAACCGGTTTAAAAGAAGAATTACTGTAATACGGTTAAAACAGCATATAAAGTGTGAAAACATGGAAATTGTGGATAGAACCGGTTTGATCTGGTTGGAACCAGATTAATCCAGTTTGATCCGGTTTAAAAGAAGAATTCTTGTAATTTGGTTAAAACAGCATATAAAGTGTAAAAACATGCGAATTAAAGTTAAAACCGGTTTGATCCTTTGGGAACTGATTTAATCCGGTTTAATAGAAGAATTACTGTAATACGGTTAAAACAGCATATAAAGTGTGAGAACATGGAAATTGATGTTACAACCGGTTTAAACCACTTTAAAAGAAGAATTCCTGTAATACGGTCAAAACAGCATATAAAGTGTAAAATCATGCAAATTGAGGATAAAACTGGTTTGATTTGGTTTAAAAGAAGAATTCTTCTAATACGGTCAAAGCAGGATATAAAGCGTAAAACATGGAAATTGAGGTTAGTACCAGTTTGATCCGGTTGGAACCTGTTAAAACCGGTTGAAAAGAAGAATTCTTGTAATTTAGATAAAACAGCATATAAGGTGTAAAACATGTACATTGAGGTTAGAACAGGTTTAACCCGGTTTAAAAGAATATTTCTTGTAATACGGTTAAAACATCATATAAAGTGTAAAACATGCGAATTGAGGTAAGAACCGGTTTGATCCGGTGGGAAATGGTTAAAACCAGTTAAAAGAAGAATTCTCGTAATACGGTCAAAACAGCATATAAAATGTCAAAACATGCAAATTTTAATAGACCCGGTTTTATCTGGTTGGAACCAGATTAATCCAGTTAGAACCGGTTTAAAAGAAGAAATCCTGTCATACTGTTTAAGAGCATATAAAGTGTAAACAAATGCAAATTGAAGTTAAAACCGGTTTGATCCAGTTTGTACAGGTTTCATCCGGTATTAAAGAAGTATTCTTGTAATACAGTCAAAACAGCATATAAAGTGTAAAAATATGCAATTTGAGGTTAGAACCTGTTCGATTCAGTGGGAACTGGTTAAAACAGGTTTCAAAGAAGAATTCTTGTAATACTGTCAAAACAGCATATAAAGTGTAAAAACATGCGAATTGGTTTTAACCCGTTTGATCCGGTTGGAACTGGTTAAAACCGGTTTAAATGAAGAATTAGTGTAATACGGTTAAAACAGCATATAAAGTGTAAAAACATGCAAATTGAGGTTAGTACCAGTTTGATCCGGGTGGAATCGATTAAAACCGGTTTAAAAGATTTCTTGTAAGGCGGTGAAAAGAGCATATAAAGTATAAAAACATGTGAATTGAGGTTTGTTTCGGTTGAAATCGGTTTCATCCGATTTAAAAGAAGGATTCTTGTAATACGGTTAAAACAGCATATAAAGTGTAAAAACTTCCAAATTGAGGTTAGTACCAGTTTGATCCAGTTGGAACCGGTTTAAAAGAAGAATTACTGTAATACGGTTAATACAGCATATAAAGTGTGAAAACATGGAAATTGTGGATAGAACCGGTTTGATCTGGTTGGAACCAGATTAATCCAGTTTGATCCGGTTTAAAAGAAGAATTCTTGTAATTTGGTTAAAACAGCATATAAAGTGTAAAAACATGCGAATTAAAGTTAAAACCGGTTTGATCCTTTGGGAACTGATTTAATCCGGTTTAATAGAAGAATTACTGTAATACGGTTAAAACAGCATATAAAGTGTGAGAACATGGAAATTGATGTTACAACCGGTTTAAACCACTTTAAAAGAAGAATTCCTGTAATACGGTCAAAACAGCATATAAAGTGTAAAATCATGCAAATTGAGGATAAAACTGGTTTGATTTGGTTTAAAAGAAGAATTCTTCTAATACGGTCAAAGCAGGATTTAAAGCGTAAAACATGGAAATTGAGGTTAGTACCAGTTTGATCCGGTTGGAACCTGTTAAAACCGGTTTAAAAGAAGAAATCTTGTAATTTGGTTAAAACAGCATATAATGTGTAAAATCATGTACATTGAGGTTAGAACCTGTTTAATCCGGTTGGAACCGGTTTGATCCGGTTGAAATCAAGATTTCTTGTAATACAATCAAAACAGCATATAAAGTTGAAAAATATGGAATTCGAGGTTAGAACATGTTCGATTCACTGGGAAGTGGTTAAAATCGGTTTCAAAGAAGAATTCTTGTGATACGGTCAAAACAGCATATAAAGTGTAAAAACATGCGAATTTGTTTTTAACACGTTTGATCCGGTTGGAACCGGTTAAAACCGGTTTAAAAGAAGAATTCTTGTAATACGGTCAAAACAGCATATAAAGTGTAAAAACATGCAAATTGAGGTAAGAACCTGTTTGATTCGGTGGAAAACGGTTTAAACTGTTTAAGAAGAAGAATTCTTCTAATAAAGTCAAAACAGCATATAAAATGTAAAAGCATACGAATTGAGTATAGAACCGGTTTGATCAGGTTGGAAATGGTTAAAACTGGTTTAAAAGAAGATTTCTTGTAGTACTCTCAAAACAGAGTATAAATATGCAAATTGAGGTAGGAACCAGTTTAATCCTGTTTAAAAGAAGAATTCTTTTAGTTAAATCAAAAGAGCATATAAAGTGTAAAAACATGCAAATTGAGGTTAAAACTGGTTTAATCTGGTTTGAACCGGTTAAAACCGGTTTAAAAGAAGAATACTTGTAATACGGTCAAAACAGCATATAAAGTGTAAAAACATGCGAATTGAGGTTAAAACCAGTTTGATCCGTTTGGAACCGGTTAAAACCGGTTTGAAAGAAGAATTCTTGTAATAAAGTCCAAACAGCATATAAAGTATAAAAACATGCGAATTGAGGTTAAAACAGGTTTGATCCGGCTGGAACCGGTTAAAACCGGTTTAAAAGATTTCTGGGAAGGCAGTGAAAAGAGCATATAAAGTGGAAAAAAAACATGTGAATTGAGGTTTGATCCGATTTAAAAGAAGGATTCTTGTTATACGGTTAAAACAGCATATAAAGTGTAAAACATACGAATTGAGATAAAAACCGGTTTGATCAGGTTGGAACCGGTTTAAAGAAGAATTACTGTAATACGGTTAATACAGCATATAAAGTGTGAAAACATGGAAATTGTGGATAGAACCGGTTTGATCTGGTTTGAACCAGATTAATCCTGTTTGATCCGGTTTAAAAGAAGAATTCTTGTATCTTGTTTAAAACAGCATGTAAAGTGTAAAAGTATGCAGCATATAAAGTGTAAAACATGCAAATTGAGGTTAGAACCGGTTTGATCCGGTTGGAACCTGTTAAAACCGGTTTAAAAGAAGTATTCTTGTAATTTGGTTAAAACAGCATATAAGGTGGTGTAAAATATGTATATTGAGGTTAGAACAGATTTAATCCGGTTGGAACCGGTTTGATCCAGTTTAAAAGAAGATTTCTTGTAATACTGTTAAAACAGCATATAAAGTGTAAAAACATGCGAATTGAGGTTAGAACTGGTTTGATCAGGTTGGAACCGGATAAAACCAGTTTAAAAAAAGAATTCCTGTCATACGGTTAAAACAGCATATAAAGTGTAAAAACATACAAATTGAGGTTAGAACCAGTTTGATAAGGTTGGAACCGGTTCAATTCGGTTTAAAAGAAGATTTCTTGTAGTACGGTAAAACAGAATATAAATATGCAAATTGATGTAGGAAACAGTTTAATCCAGTTTAAAAGAAGAATTCTTTTAATAAAGTGAAAAGAGCATATAAATAGTAAACACATGCAAATTGAGGTTAAAACCGGTTTAAAAGATTTCTTGTAAGGCAATCAAAAGAGCATATAAAGTGTAAAAACATGCGAATTGAGGATTGATCAGGTTTTATCCGGTTGAAATCGGATTGATCCGGTTTGAAAGAAGGATTCATGTAATACGGTTAAAACAGCATATAAAGTGTAAAAACATGCAAATTGAGGTTAAAACCCGTTTGATCCGGTTTAAAAGAAGAATTCTTGTTCTACGGTAAAAACAGCATATAAAGTGTAAAAACATGCAAATTGAGGTTAGTACCAGTTTGATCCGGGTGGAATCGATTAAAACCGGTTTAAAAGATTTCTTGTAAGGCGGTGAAAAGAGCATATAAAGTATAAAAACATGTGAATTGAGGTTTGTTTCGGTTGAAATCGGTTTCATCCGATTTAAAAGAAGGATTCTTGTAATACGGTTAAAACAGCATATAAAGTGTAAAAACTTCCAAATTGAGGTTAGTACCAGTTTGATCCAGTTGGAACCGGTTTAAAAGAAGAATTACTGTAATACGGTTAATACAGCATATAAAGTGTGCAAACATGGAAATTGTGGATAGAACCGGTTTGATCTGGTTGGGACCAGATTAATCCAGTTTGATCCTGTTTAAAAGAAGAATTCTTGTAATACGTTTAAAACAGCATGTAAAGTGTAAAAAGATGCGAATTGAGGTTAGAACCGGTTTGATCCGGTTTGTACAGGTTTGATCCGGTTAAAAGGAGGGTTCTTGTAATACGGTTAAAACAGCATATAAAGTATAAAACTTCCAAATTGAGGTTAGTACCAGTTTGATCCGGTTGGAACCGGTTAAAACCGGTTTAAAATAAGAATTCTTGTAATACGGTCAAAACAGCATATAAAGTGTAAAAAACATGCAAATTGAGGTAAGTACCTCTTTGATTCGGTGGAAAACGGTTAAAACCGGTTAAAAAGAAGAATTCTAGTAATAAAGTCAAAACAGCATATAAATGCAAAAACATACGAATTGAGTGTAGAACCGGTTTGATCAGGATGGAAATGGTTAAAACTGGTTTAAAAGAAGATTTCTAGTAGTACTCTCAAAACACAGTATAAATATGCAAATTCAGGTAGGAACCAGTTTAATCCTGTTTAAAAGAAGAATTCTTTTAATAAATTCAAAAGAGCATATAAAGTGTAAAAACATGCAAATTGAGGTTACGACCGGTTTAATCTGGTTTGAACCGGTTAAAACCGGTTTAAAAGAAGAATTCTTCTAATACGGTCAAAACAGCATATAAAGTGTAAAAACATGCGAATTGAGGTTAAGACCAGTTTGATCCGTTTGAAACCGGTTAAAATCGGTTGGAAAGAAGAATTCTTGTAATTCGGTTAAAAGAGCATATAAAGTGTAAAAACATGTACATTGAGGTTAGAACAGGTTTAATCCAGTTGGAACCGGTTTCATCCGGTTTAAAAGAAGATTTCTTGTGATACGGTTAAAACAGCATATAAAGTGTAAAAACATCCGAATTGACGTTAGAATCGGTTTGATCCGGTTTAAAAGGAGGATTCTTATAATACGGTCAAAACATCATATAAAGTGTAAAAAACATGCGAATTGAGGTTAGAACCGGTTTGATCATGTTGGAACCGTTTAAAACCGGTTTAAAAAAGATTTCTTGTAGTACGGTCAAAACAGAATATAAATATGCAAATTGAGGTAGGAACCAGTTTAATCCGGTTTAAATGAAGAAATCTTTTAATCAAATCAAAAGAGCATACAAAGGGTAAAATATGCAAATTTATGTTACAACCCGTTTGATTCGGTTGGAACTTGTTAAAACCGGTTTAAAAGAAGAATTCTTGTAATACGGTTAAAACAGCCTATAATGTGTAAAACATGCCAATTGAGGTTGGAACCGGTTTGATCCGGTTTAAAAGAAGAATTACTGTAATACGGATAAAACAGCATATCAAGTGTAAATAATGGAAATTGAGGTTAGAATCGGTTTGATCCGGTTTAAAAAAAGATTTCTTTTAATAATGTTAAAACAGCATATAAAGTGTAAAAACATGCGATTTGAGGTTAGAACCGGTTTGATCCGGTTTAAAAGAAGAATTCCTGTAATACGGTCAAAGCAGCATATAAAATATAAAAACAGGCAAATTTAGGTAAGTACCGGTTTGATTCTGTTGGATCCGGTTAAAACTGGTTTAAAAGAACAATTCTTGTAATACGGTCAAAACAGCCTATAAAGTGTAAAAACATACGAATTGAGGTTAGAACCAGTTTGATCCGGTTTAAAAGGAGGATTCTTGTAATACAGTTAAAATAGCATATAAAGTGTAAAAACATGGAAATTGAGGTTAGAACCGGTTTGAACCGGTTGGAACCAGATTAATCCGGTTTGAACCGCTTTAGAAGAAGAATTCTTGTAAATATACCGTTCGTTACATATGTGTAGAAATATACAAATAACTATTTACTCATAAATGTTTAAAGTTGAGTCGTATTTCTTAATAAATAGAAAGTAAATGAGAAATACTTTGAAAACACAGATTTCGAGTACGAACTTGTGCACTCGTACATGTGTACTATCATTAAGCATTCTTTGCACTTGCGAGCGGGTTGTGTATACTTCAAATATGAACTTTTGATAAATAAAAACACACATCAAATTACTGTGTTAGTATCCTTAATATCCCTGTAATTTAGTCGGGTCTCTAAGTAAAATATATGTGGGTTGAAAAATCCCATTCCTTTCCAGAGAAACGTCTTATTGATCACATATTTACAAACAATTGTCAGAATTACGTACCCGGTAAAATACTCTTTCTATTGGTCACAGTAGTCGGTGGTACTACTTAAAACTTTCAAATGATTGGTTAGAAGGGCGGAGTTACTCATGTTGATTTGCTAAATATATTGCTATCTCGACAAATCATAGAAGAGGGAGGTTCTTATTTTACATTTATCATGTCCGTAGCTCAAATTCGAGTTTCTATTTCTTTAAGTATTTGTACATGTTGAATAGTGGGCGTGATAAAACAGAAACTGAGTAATAAGACAGCTGGAGGTATTATGTGACATACAGTAATAGATACTTAACCTTTGTCTTTACATTTCCTCTTAAATTAGGAAATTAAAACATATATAATTTTAAAATTTAGATTATGAACTACGTTTTGATGCTAATCTCATTGACGTAAGTGGTTAAAATGTAAGTTAATAAAATTTTGAAAATAACTCTCCCAAGCGTTGTGACACGTGCAATTTAACCTACATGGGTGAAACAAAGGGATTTTGTTTGTTTTGAATTTCGCGCAAAGCTACTCGAGGGCTATCTGCGCTAGCCGTCCCTAATTTTACAGTGTAAGACAAAAAGTGTGTGTGTGTGTTTTTTATAGTTGAGCCACATCAGGCTATTTGTTGAGTCCACCGAGGGGAATCGAACCCTTGTTTTTAGCATTGTAAATTTGTAGACTTACCGCCGCACTCGTGGGTGAAGAAAACAAAAGGATATTTGTGCTTTACTCACCACGACTATGGAAACACGGTTTTTAGCAATATAAGTATGCAGACATCCCGCTGTGCCAATGGAGGCCTTTTACATATTTATCATAAATAGTAGGTTCAATTCATTTTCACCGAGTTGTTATTGACAATAATAATTGAAATACTATATAAACTATACAAGTTTAATAAAAAATAATCCTTACTTCTTACAAGAAGTAGTAATAGTGTGACTCAAAACTTACACAATATTTTAATCTCTAATATATGGTTTGTTTGTTTTTTGAATTTCAGACAAAAATACAAAATGGCTATCTGCGTTAGCCGTACTTAATTTAGCAGTGTAAGGCTACAGAGAAGCCAGCTAGGCAGTACCACCCATCACCATCTCCTGGGAAACTCTTTCACCAAGAAATAGAGGGAGTGACTATCATATAATAATGCCCCCACGGCTGAAAGAGCGAACATATTTACGAGTCGAGCGCCTTAACCATGCCCGGCCCTAGTATATGCTAAGACTTAATATTAATAAATATTTTACCTTTAATAATAAGTTTATTTTAAAATAGAAAAGCTACTTTTGTGAAAATATTTCTCAAATTTACCATTACCAATAATTTCATTTCTCTTTCATACTTATTCATATAAAAGTTTGGACATATACAGCAAATCAAATTGTGTTTCTAAGTAATACTCAAATCATTGATCAGATGGCACTAACAGTTTATTCACAATATAATGCAGGCGTACAACAAATCACGGAATTAAAATTAGTTTATGTTGTAATAAAGTCATTTGAAGCATCAAAGTTCTATTAAAACATTAATGGATCAACCAAGTTAACAAATTAAATAACTGGTTACAATTTTCTTTCTTCAGAAATTAAAATGTATTAAAATACGTTTCCACAAACATTTTAAATTATCTGAATTGCTGACAAAACGACAGTTAATGAGTAGTGTTGACAGACTCCTCATCCATAAAACTTTAGAATTGGCACTAAACATTCAGGAAGGTAGCGTTCTGGAGTCAGCTAAACCCAGATTCGTTCGTCAGACTGCCAGATAGTGATGTATGATTCATTTCTCCAGAGAACGCTTTTCCATTTCTACAGAATCCAATGGCGGTGTGCTTTATACCGCTCAGCCGACGCTTGGTATTGTGCATCTTGATTTTAGGTTTGCGTCCGGCTGCTCGGCCATGGAAACCCATTTTATTAAGCTCCTGACGAACAGTTTTTGTGCTGACGTTGCTTTCAGAGGCAGTTTGGAACTCGGTACTGTGTGTTGCAACTGTGGACAGATGACTTTACGCGCTACGCACCTCAACACTCCGCGGTCCAACGGGGGAAAGCAATATCAAAATGTCCTTAGTAACGTGTGTAAGTTGTGGGGAAATGTCCTTGCAACGGGGTAAGAAGTGGGGAAATTTCTCTAGCAACAGGGTGTATTCAGTGGGAAATGTCCATAGCAACGGAGGTAAACAGTGGGGAAAATGTCCATAGCAACGGGTGGTAAACAGTGGAGAAAATGCCCCTAGCAACGAAGAAAGCAGTGTCCAAAATGTCCTTAGCAACCTGGGTAAGCAGTGGGAGAATGTCCTTAGGAACGGGGGTAAGCAGTGGGGAAACTTTCCCTAGCAACGGGTGTAAACAGTGAGGGAAATGTCTCTGGAAACGGGGGGTAAGCAAGGTCCCTAGCAAAGGGTGGTAAGCAGTGGGGGAAATGTCCCTAGCAACGTGGGTAATAAGTGTGGGAAATGTCCCTAGCAATGGGGAAGCAGTGTCGGAAATGTCCCTAGCAACGGGGTAAGCAGTGTCTAAAATTTCTTTAGCAACGGAGTAAACAGTGAAGAAAATGTCTTTTCAACGGGGGGTAAGCAGAGGAAATGTCCCTAGCAATCGGGGTAAGTAGTGGGGGAAATGTCAACATCAATGGGGTGTAAGCAGTGTCGAAAATGTCCCTATCAACGGGAGTAAGCAGTGTCCGAAATATCCCTAGCAACGTGGGTAAACAGTGGGGGAATGTCTTTAGGAACGGTGGTAAAGCGTGGGGAAAATATCCCTAGCAACAGGTGTAAGCAGTGAGGAAATGTGTCTAGAAATGGGGGGTAAGCAGTGTCCCTAGCAGAGGGTGGTAACGAGTGGGGGAAATGTCCTTAGCAACGAAGGTAAACGTTAAGGTAAATGTTCCTAGCAATGGGAAATAAGCAGTGTCGGAAATGTCATTAGCAACGGGGTAAGCACTGTCTAAAATTTCCTTAGCAACGGATGTCAACAGTGAAGAAAATGTCCCTTTCAAAGGGGGGTAATCAGTGGGAAATGTCCCTAGCAATGGGGGTAAGAAGTGGGGGAAATGTCCAAAGCAATAGGGGTAAGTAGTGTCGGAAATGCCCTAGAAACGGGGTAAGCAGTGTCCAAAATGTCTTAAGTAATGGAAGTACGTAGTGGTGAAAATTTCCCTAGCAATGGGTTGTATTCTGCGGGAAATGTTTTTAGCAACAGAGGTAAACAGTAGGGAAATGACCCTAGCAACAGGTTGTAAGCTGTAAGGGAAATATCCCTAGCATCGTGGGGAAAACAGTGTAGGATATGTCCGTATTAACGAGAATAAGCAATGGGGAAATGTCTCTACCAGCAAAGGTAATCAGTGAAGAAAAGGACCCTAGCAATAGGGCAAAAAAGTGGGTAAATATCCCTAGCAATGGGAGTAAACAGTTGTAGAAATATCCCTAGCAACTGGGTGTAATTATTGTGGGAAATGCCCCTAGCAACTGAGGTAAACAGTAGGGAAAATATTTTTTAGCAACGGGGTTAAGCAGTGGGGGAAATGTCCCTAGCAACGGGTGAAAGCAGTGGGAAGAATATCCCTAGCAACGGCGGTAAGAACTGGGGAAATGTCGCTAGCAACGGGGGTAAGCAGTGTCCGAAATGCCCCTAGAAACAGGTATAGGCAGTGAAGGAATGTCCCAAACAACGGGTGTTAAGCAGGGTCGGAAATGACACAAGCAACAGGGTAAGCAGTGTCGGAAATGTTCCTAGAATCGGTGTTAATCAGTGGGAAAATGTCCTTAGCAACGGAAATGTATGCAGTAAGCAGTTGGGAAATGTCCTTAGCAATGGGGTAAGCAGTTGGGAAATGTCCTTAGCAACGGAGGTAAACAGTAAGGTAAATGTCCCTAGCAACGGAGTAAGCAGTAGGTGAAATGTCCCTAGCAACGGTGGTAAGCAGTGTTCAAAATGTCACTAGCAACGGGGTAAGCAGTGGAGAAAATTTCCAAAGCAACGTGTATAAACAGTGAGAAAAATGTCTCTGGAAACGGGGGTAAACAGGGTCCCTAGCAAAGGGTGGTAAGCAGTGGGGGAAATGTCCCTAGCAACAGGGGTAAGTAGTGGGGGAAATGTCCCAAGCAACGGGGTATAAGCAGTGTCGAAAATGTCCCTACCACCGGGAGTAAGCAGTGTCTGAAATGCCCCTAGCAACAGGGGTAAGCAGTGTTTAAAATGTTCTTAGTAACAAGGGTAAGTAGTGAGGGAAAAGTCCTTCACAATTGGATGAAGCAGTGGGAGAAATTTCCCTAGCAACGGAGTGTATTCAGTGGGAAATATACCTAGTAACGGGGTAAGCAGTGTCTAAAATGTCCCTAGCAACGTCGGTAAGCAGTAGGGGAATGTCCTTAGGAACAAGGGTAAGCAGTAGGTAAAATTTTACTAGCAACGGGTCTAAACAGTGAGGGAAATGTCTCAAGAAACGGGGGATAAGCAAGGTCCCTAGCAAAGGGCAGTAAGCAGAGGGGGAAATGTTCCTAGCAAGAGGGATAAGAAGTGTGGGAAATGTCCCTAGCAATGGGAAGTAAGCAGTATCGGAAATGTCCATAGCAAAGTGGGTAAGCAGTGTCTAAAATTTTTTTAACAATGGAGGTAAACAGTGAAGGAAATGTCCCTTTCAATGGGGTAAGCAGTGGGAAATGTCCCTAGCAATGGTGGTAAGTAGTGGGGAAAATGTCCCCAGCAACAGGGTAAACAGTGTCGGAAAAGTCCCTAGGAACGGGGGTAAGCAGTGTCCGAAATATCCCTAACAACTGGGATAAGCAGTGGGGAAATTTCCCCAGCAACGGGGTATAAGCAGTGTCGAAAATGTCCCTACAACCTGGGTAAGCAGTGTTTGAAATATCCCTAACAACGGAGGTAAGCAGTGAGGGGAAATGTCCCTTGGCAACTGAGGTAAGCAGTGGGAAATATCCTAGCAACAGGATGTATTGAGTGAGGGAAATGTCTCTAGCAACGGGGGTAAGCAGTGACGGAAATGTTCCAAGCAACAGGGGTAAACAGTGGGGAAATGTCCCAGCAACGGGGGTAAGCAGTGTCGGAAATATCTTTAACAAAGGGGTAAGCAGTGTCTAAAATGTCCCTAGCAACGTGGGTAAGCAGTAGGGGAATGTCCTTAGAAAGGGTGGCAGTGGGAAAGGGTCCCTAGCAACAGTGGTAAGCAGTGGGGAAATGTCTCTAGCAACAGGGGTAAGCAGTGTCGGAAATGACCCAGCAACGAGGAAAGGCAGTGGGGAAATGTCCTAGCAGCGAGGGTAAAAGTGCAGGAAATGTCCCCAGCAATGGGGATATAAGCAGTGTCGAAAATGTCCCTACCAACGGGAGTAAGCAGTGTTTAAAATATCCTTAACAATGGGAACAGTGAAGAAAATGTCCCTTTCAACGGGGGTAAGCAGTTCAAAATGTCTTTAGCAATGGGGTAGAAGTGGGGAAATGTCTTTAGCAATAGGGGTATAAGCAGTGTGGGAAATGTCCCTAGCAACAGGGGTAAGCAGTGGGAAAATGTCCTAGCAATGGAGGGAAAAGTGAAAAAATGTCTCTAGCAACGGGTGGTAAACAGTAAGGGAAATGTCCCTAGCAACAGAGGTAAACAGTGGGAAGAATATCCCTAGCAACAGGGGGTAAGCTGTGGGGAAATGTCCCTAGCAACGGGAGAAAGCAGTGTAGGAAATGTTATTAGGAACGAGTTTAAGCAGTGGGGAAATGTCCCTAGCAACTGAGGTAAGCAGTAAAGGAAATATCCCTAGCAACGGGGGTAAGCAGTGTCTAAAATGTCCCTAGCAACGTGGGTAAACAGTGGGAAATGTCCTTAGAAATGGCAGTAAGCAGGGTGTGGGAAATGTCCCTAGCAACTGTGGGGAAAAGCAACAGTAAGGGAAAATGTTTTAGCAACAGGGGTTAAGCAGTGGGGAAATGTCCCTAGCAACGGGTGTAAGCAGTGGGAGGAATGTCCCAGCAACGGGGGGTAAGAGTGTGGGAAATGTCCCTAGCAACGGGGGTAAGCAGTGTCGGAAATATCCCTAACAACGGAGGTAAGCAGTGTCCGAAATGTCCCTAGCAACTGAGGTATAGCAGTGAAGAAATGTCCCAAGCAACTGGTGTAAGCAGTGGGGAAATGATCCCTAGCAACAGGGGTAAGCAGTGTCGGAAATGTCCCTAGCAACGGTGTTAATCAGTGGGAAAATGTCCTAGCAACGGGGTAAGCAGTGGGGAAATGTCCCTAGCAACGGGGGTAAGCAGTGGGGAAATGTCCCTAGCAACGGAGGTAAACAGTGAGGGAAATGTCCTAGCAACGGGGTAAGCAGTAGGGGGAAATGTCATTGGAGGATCCCTAAAACGGGAAGTAAGCAGTGGGAAATGTCCCTAGCAAGTGTGGGTAAGCAGTGGAGAAAATGTCCAAAGCAACGTGTATAAACAGTGGGAAAATGTCCCTAGAAAATGGGGTAAAACAGGTAAATTGTCCCTAGCAAAGGGTGGTAAGCAGTGGGGAAATGTCCCTAGCAACAGGGGTAAGCAGTGGGGAAATGTCCCTAGCAACGGGTATAAGCAGTGTCGGAAATGTCCCTAGAAACGGGGAGTAAGCAGTGTGGAAATGTCCCTAGCAACAGGGGTAAGCAGTGTTTAAAATGTCCCTTAGGAACAAGGGTAAATGCCCAGCAACGGAGGGAAAAGTCACAATTGGATGAAGCAGTGGGGAAATGTCCCTAGCAACGGAGTAAGCAGTGTGGGAAATGTCCCTAGCAACAGGGGTAAGCAGTGTCTAAAATGTCCCTAGCAATGGTGGTAAGCAGCAATGTCTTTTAGCTAAACAGTGGGTAATGCAGTAAGGGTGGGAAAATTTCCCTAGCAACGGGTGTAAGCAGTGAGGGAAATGTATCCTAGAAACGGGGGGTAAGCAGGGTCCCTAGCAAAGGGTGGTAAGCAGTGGGGAAATGTCCCTAGCAAGAGGGATAAGAAGTGTGGGAAATGTCCCTAGCAATGGGGTAAGCAGTGTCTGAAATGTCCCTAGCAACGTGGGTGAAGCAGTGTCTAAAATTTCCCTAGCAATGGGGTAAACAGTGAAGGAAATGTCCCTTTCAATGGGGTAAGCAGTAAACAGGGAAATGTCCCTAACAACGGTGGTAAGCAGTGGGGAAAATGTCCCTAGCAACGGAAGAAAGCAGTGTCCAAAATGTCCTTAGCAACGTGGGTAAGCAGTGGGGAAATGTCCTTAGCAACGGGGGTAAGCAGTGGGAAATGTCCCTAGCAACAGGTGTAAACAGTGAGGGAAATGTCCCTAGAAACAGAGTGTATTCAGGTAAGAAAATGTCCCTAGCAATGGGGGTAAGCAGTGGGGAAATGTCCCTAGCAACGGGGGTAAGCAGTGTCTAAAATGTTCCTAGCAACGGGGTAAACAGTGAAGAAAATGTCTTTAGCAACGGGGGTAAGCAGAGGAAATGTCCCTAGCAACGGGGTAAGCAGTGGGGAAATGTCCCTAGCAATGGGGTGTAAGCAGTGTCGAAAATGTCCCTAGCAACGGGGTAAGCAGTGTCCGAAATATCCCTAGCAACAGGGGTAATCAGTAGGGAAAGGGACCCTAGCAATAGGGGAAAAGTGAAAAAAATGTCTCTAGCAACGGGTGGTAAACAGTAAGGGAAATGTCCCTAGCAACAGGGGTAAGCAGTGGGAAAATATTCCTAGAAACGGGGGGGGTAAGAACTGGGGAAATGTCCCAGCAACGGGAGTGAGCAGTGTCAAAAAATTTTATTAGGAACGGGTTTAATAAGTGGTGGAAATGTCCCTAGCAACTGGGGTAAATAGTAAAGGAAATATCTTTAACAACGGGGGTAAGCAGTGTCTAAAATGTCCCTAGCAACGTGGGTAAGCAGTAGGGGAATGTCCTTAGAAATGGGCAGTAAGCAAGGTCCTAGAAAGGGTCGCAAGCAGTGGGGAAATGCCCTAGCAACAGGGGTAAGCAGTGTCGGAAATGTCCCTAGCAACGGGGTTAGGCAGTGTCTAAAATTTTCCCAGCAACGGGGGTAAAAGTGCAGGAAGTGTCCCCAGCAACGGGGTATAAGGAGTGTCGAAAATGTCCCTACCAACGGGAGTAAAGAGTGTCCGAAATATCCCTAACAATGGAGGTAAGCAGTGGATTTAATATCCTTGGCAACTGAGGGTAAGCAGTGGGGAAATGTTCTTAGCAACGAAATGTATTCAGTGGGGAAATGATCCTAGCAATGGGGGTAAGCAGTGTCGAAAATGTCCCTAGCAACGGTGTTAATCAGTGGGAAAATGTCGTTAGCAACGAGGGTAAACAGTGGGGAAATATCCCGAGCAACAGGGGTAAGCAGTGGGGAAATGTCCCTATCAACAGGGATAAGCATTGGGTGAAATGACACAAGCAACGTGGGGTAACACAGTGGGGAAATGTCCCTAGCAACATGGGTAAGCGTTGGGTGAAATGACAGTAGCAACGGATATAACCAGTAAAGGGGGAAATGTCCCTAGAAACGAGGGAATAAGCAGTGGGGAAATGTCCTTAGCAACGGGGTGTATTCAGTGGGGAAATGTTCCTAGAAACAGGTATAACCAGTAGGTAAATGTCCTAGAAACGGGGAATAAGAAGTGGGGAAATGTCCTTAGCAATGGGGTTAAGCACTGAGTGAAATGTCCTAGCAACAGGGATAAGTAGTGTCGGAAATATCCCTAGCAATGGAGATAAGCAGTGGGGAAATGTCTCGAGAAACAGGGGGTAAGCAGTGTCCCTAGCAAATGGTGGTAAGCAGTGGGAAATGTCCCGAGCAACAAGGGTAAGAAATGTGAAAAATGTTTTATTGCAACGGAGGTAAGCAGTGTCAGAAATGTCCCTAGCAATGGGGTAAGTAGTGGGGAAATGTCCCCAGCAAAGGGGTATAAGCAGTGTCGAAAATGTTCTAACCAATGGGGTAAGCAGTGTCCAAAATGTCCCTAACAATGGAGGTAAGTAGTGGGTTTAATGCGCTTGGCAACAGAGATAAGCAGTGGGGAAATGTCTTTAGCAATGGGTGTAAGCAGTTGGGAAATGCCTAAGCAACAGAGGTAATTAGTAAGGTAAATGTCCCTAGCAACAAGGTAAGCAGTGAGAGAAATATCCTAGCAACGGGGTAAGCATTGTCAGAAATGTCCCTAGCAACCAGAATAAGCAGTGAGGGAAATCTCCTTAGCAACGGGGGTAAGCAGTGGGGAAAATTTCCGAAAAACAGGATAAACATTGGAGGATCCCTAAAACGGGAAGTAAGCAGTGGGGAAATGTCCCTAGCAAGTGTGGGTAACAGTTGTTCAATGTCCGTAGAAACGTGTGTAAACAGTGGGGAAATGTCCCTAGCAATGGGGTAAGAACCGGGTAAATTGTCCCTAGCAATGGGGTCAGCCATGTCAGAAATGTCCCTAGCAACGTGGGTAAGCAGTGGGGAAAGAATACCTAGCAACGTGTTTAAACAGTGAGGGAAATGTCTCTAGAAACAGGGATTACGAAGTGGTGGAAACGTCCCTTGCAACAGGGGGGTAAGCAGTGTCCAAAATATCCTTAGGAACGGTTTTAAGCAGTGGGGTAAATGCCCTAGCAATGGAGGTAAAGAGTGGGTGAAATCTCCATAGTAAAGGGTTAAGCAGTGTCCGAAATGTCCCTAGCAACGGGGTAAGTAGTGTTGGAAATATTCCTAGCAATGGTGCAGGCAGATTCCGAAATGTCTTTAGCAACGTGGCTAAACAGTGGGGGAATGTACTTAAGAACCGGGATAAGCAGTGGGGAAAATTTCCATAGCAACGGGTGTAAGCAGTGAGGGAAATATCTCTAGAAACGATGGGGGTAAGCAGGGTCACTATCAAAGGGTGGTAAATAGTGGGGGAAATGTCCTTACCAACGTGGGTATGAAGTGTGGGAAATGTCCCTAGCAACATGGGGTAAGCAGTGTCTGAAATGTCCCTAGTACGGGGTGAAGAAGTGTCTATAATTTCCCTAGCAATGGGGGTGAACTGTGTAGGAAACGTCCCCACCAACATGGTATGAGCAGTGTTGAAAATGTCCCTACCAACGGAAGTAAACAGCGTCCGAAATGTCCGTAACAACGGAGGAAAGCAGTAGGTTTAATGCCCTTGGCAACTGAGGTTAGCAGTAGGGGAAATGTCCTTATCAATGGGATGTTTTCAGTGGGGGAAATTTCCCTAGCAACAGGGTGTATTACTAGAAAATGTCCCTAGCAACGGAGGTAAACAGTGGGGAAATGCCCTTAGCAACAGTTGATAAGTAGTAAGGAAAATGTTCCTAGCAACATGGATAAACAGTAAAGGAAATGTCCCTAGCAACGGTGATAAGCAAAAGGGAAATGTCCTTATAAACAGGTGTATTCAGTGGGAAAAATGTCCCTAACCACCGGGGTAAGCATTGGGTGAAATGTTCCTAGCAACAGGGGTAAGCAATATCCGAAATGTTCCTAGCAAAGGGTGTAAGCAGTTGGGGAAATCTTCTGAGCAATGGGGTAAGCAGTACGGAAAATTTCCGAAGCAAAGAGGGTAAACAGTGGAGAAATGTTTCTATAAACGGGGAGTAAGCAGTTGGGGAAATGTACCTAGCAATGGGGAAAAGCAGTGTCAGAAATGTCCCTAGCATCAGTGTCACTCAGTGAGGAAATGTACTTAGCAACGGAGGTAAACACAGAGGGAATTGTCCCTTGCAACGGGGGTAAGCAGTGGGGAAATGTCCCTATCAACAAGGAAAAGCATTAGGTGAAATGACACAAGCAACGTGGGGTAAGCAGTGGGGGAAATGTCCCTATCAACAAGGAAAAGCATTAAGTGAAATGACACAAGCAACGTGGGGTAAGTAGTGGGGGAAATGACCCTAGCAACATGGGTAAACATTGGGTGAAAAGACACAAACAACATGAGCTAAGCAGTGACGTAAATGTCCCTAGGAACAGGGGTAAGCATTGGGTGAAATGCCCTAGCAACGAGGGTAAACAGTAGGGAAATGTCCCTAGCAACGGTGATAAGCAAAGGAAAATGTCCTTATAAATGGGGTGTATTCAGTGGGAAAAATGTCCCTAACCACCGGGGTAAGCAGTTGGGGAAATGTCCCAAGGAATGGGGGTAAGTAGTGTCAGAAATGTCCCTAGCAACGGGGGTAAGCAGTGGGGTAAATTTCCGTATCATCGGGTGTAAACAGTGTGGGAAATGTCCTAGCAACGAGGGTAAGCACTCGGTGAAATGTCCCTAGCAAAGGGTGTAAGCAGTTGGGGAAATCTTCTGAGCAATAGGGGTAAGCAGTACGGAAAATTCCGAAGCAAAGAGGGTAAACAGTGGAGGAAATGTTTCTATAAACAGGGGAGTAAGCAGTGGGGGAAATGTCTCTAGCAATGGGGAAAAGTAGTGTCCGAAATGTTCCTAGCATCAGTGTCACTCAGTGGGGAAATGTACTTAGCAACGAAGGTAAACACAGAGGGAAATGTCCCTTGCAACGGGGGTAAGCAGTGGGGAAAATGTCCTATCAAGAAGGAAAAGCATTAGGTGAAATGACACAAGCAACGTGGGGTAAGCAGTGGAAGAAATGACCCTAACAACATGGGTAAGCTTTGGGTGAAATGACACAAACAACGTGAGGTAAGCAGTTGCGTAAATGTCCCTAGGAACAGGGGTAAGCATTGGGTGAAATGACACAAAAACGTCAGGTAAGCAGAGGGCGAAATGTCACTAGCAAAGGGGGAAAGCAGAGGGAAAAATGTCCCAAGCAACGGGGTAAACAGTGGGGAAATGTCCCTAGAAACGGTGGCAAGTAGTGTCCGAAAAGTCACTAGCAACGGTGATAATCAATGGGGAAATCATCTTATCAACGGGTGTAAAGAGAGTTGGAAATGTCTTTAAAAACGGGGAGTAGGCAGTGTCGGAAATATCCCAAGCAACAAAAGTAAACAGTGTCCGAAATGTCCCTAGGAACTGGGGTAAACATTTGGGGAAATGAACCGAGCAACGGGGGTAAGTAATGTCGGAAATGTCCCTAGAAAATAGAGTAAGCAGTGGGGTAAATGTCCTTACCAACAGGTGTAAACAGTGTGGGAAATGTCCTAGCAATGGGGTAAACAGTGGAGGAAATGCCCTAGCAACGGAAAGTAAGCAGTGGTAAATATCCCTAACATCGGAGGTAAGCAGTGGGTTTAATGTACTTGTCAACTGAGGTAACGAGTGAAAGAAATGCCCTTAGCAACGGGATTTATTCAGTGAGGCAAATGTATCTAGCAATGGGGGTGAGCAGTGTCTGAAATGTCCCTAGCAACAGGGGTATGCAGTGGGGGGAAATTTTCCTAGCAACGGGATGTACTCACTATGAGATGTCCCTAGCAACAAAGGCAAACAGTGGGGAAATGTCCCTAGCAACGGGTGGTAAACAGTAGGGAAATGTCCCTAGCATCGGGAGTAAGCACTGGGTGAATTGTCCCTAGCAACGGGGGAAAGCACTGTCCAAAATGTCCCTAGCAAGGTGGGTAAGGAGTGGGGAAAATTTTCCTAGTAACAGATGTAAACAGTGAGGGAAATGTCTCTAGAAACGAGGGATGCAGTGTCTAAAATTTCCTTAGCAACAGGGGTACACAGTGAAGGAAATGTTCCTTTAACAGGGGTAAGCAGTGGGAAATGTCCCTAGCAACAGGGGGGGTAAGTAGTGGGGAAATGTCCCCAGCAACAGGAGTAAGTAGTGTCCGAAATATCCCTAACAACAGAGGTAAGCAGTGGGTTTAATGATTTTGACAACTGAGGTAAGCAGTGGGGAAATGTCCTAAGCAATGGGATGTATTTAGTGGGGAAATGACCCTAGCAACGAAAGTAAGAAGTGTCGGAAATGTCCCTAGCAACAGGGTAAGCCGTGTCCAAAATGTCCTTAGTTACAGGGATAAGAAGTGGGGAAAATGTCCTTAGCAACGGGTGTAAGCAGTGGGGAAATTTCACTAGCAATGGGTTGTATTCAGTGGGAAATGTCTCTTGCAACAGACGTAAACAGTGGGGAAATGTCCCTAGTAACAGGTGGTAAGCAGTAAGGGGAAATGTCCCTAGCAACGTTGGTAAAGCAGTATAGAAAATGTCCGTAGCAACGGGGTAAAAAAAGTAAAGTAAATGTCCCTAGCAACAGGGGTAAGCAGCGTCGGAAATGTCCATAGCAACTGTGATAAGCAATATGGAAATATCCTTAGCAACGTTGTAAACAGTGGAAATGTCCCGAGCAACGGGAGTAAGCAGTGGGAAAAATGTCCCTAGCAACAGGGGTAAGCATTGGGAGAAATGACACAAGCAACGTGAGGTAAGCAGTGGGGAGATGTCCCTAGCAAAGGGGGAAAGCAGAGGGAAAAGTGCCCTAGCAACAGGGGTAAACAGTAGGTGAAATGTCCCTAAAATGGAAGTAAGCAGTGTCCGAAATGTCATTAGCAATGGTGATAAGCAATGGGAAATGTCCTTAGCAATGGGGTAAAGAGTGCGGGAAATTCCCAAGCAACAGGATAAGCAGTGTCGGAAATGTCCCTAGCAAATGGGGTAAGCAGTTGGGGAAATGTCACGAACAATGTGCTTATACAGTGGGGGAAATGTCCCCTAGCAACGGGGTATATGCATTGTCGAAAATGTCCCTACCACCTGGAGTAAGCAGTGTTTGAAATATCCCTAACAACGAAGGTAAGCAGTGGGTTTAATGTCCTTGGCGACTGAGGTAAGCAGTGGGGGAAATGTCCTTAGCAATGGGATGTATTCAGTGGGTGAAATGTCCTTAGCAATGGGATGTATTCAGTGGGTGAAATGTCCCTAGCAACAGGGGTAAGCAGTGGGGGAAATGTCCTTTGCAACGAGGGTAAGCAGTGGGGGAAAGTTCCCGAGCAACGAGATGTATTCAGTATGAAATGTCCCTAGCAACGGGTCGTAAACAGTAGGGAAATTTCCCTAGCAATGGAAGTAAGTAGTGTCGAAAATGTTCCTATCAATGGGTGTAAGCAGTGGGGAAAATTTCCCTAGAAACAGGTGTAAGCAGTGAGGGAAATGTCTCTAGAAACGGGGGTAAGCAGTGTTTCTAGCAAAGGTTGGTAAGCAGTTGGGGAAATGTCCCTAGCAATGGGGTTAAGAAGTGTGGGAAATGTTCCTAGCAACGTGTGGTAAGCAGTGTCGGAGATTTCCCTAGCAACGGGGGTAAGCAGTGTCTAAAATTTCTATACCAATGGGGGGAAGCAGTGAGAAATGTCCCTAGCAATGGGGTTAAGAAGTGTGGGAAATGTCCTAGCAACGTGTGGTAAGCAGTGTCGGAAATTTCCCTAGCAACGGGGTAAGCAGTGTCTAAAATTTCTATACCAATGGGGAAGCAGTGAAATGTCCCTAGCAACGGGAGAAAGTAGTGGGGAAATGTCCCAGCAACGGGGTTTAAGCTGTGTCGAAAATTTCTTACCAACGGGGAAAAAGCAATGTCCAAAATGTCCCTAACAACGGAGGTAAGCAGTGGGTTTAATGCCCTTGGCAACAGAGGTAAGCAGTGGGAGAAATGTCCTTCGCAACGGTGAAAAGCAGTTGGGAAATGTCCTTAGCAATGGAGGTAAGTGTAAGGTAAATGTCACTATCAACAGGGGTAAGCAGTAGGAGAAATGTCCCTAGCAATGGCGTGTATTCAGTGGGGAAAGGAACCTAGAAACGGAGGTAACAGTTGATAAAATGTCCTTAGCAATGGGGTTAAGCAGTGGGGAAATGTCTTTATGAATGGGGTTAATCAGTGTCCAAATGTCCCTAGCAACAAGGGAAAGAAGAAGGAAAAATCTCCTTATCAACGGGGGTAAGCAGTGGGAGAAATGTCCGAAGCAACGAAGTAAACAATGGAGGAAATGTCCCTAGAGAGGAAGTGTAAGCAGTGAAGAAAATTTGTTGTCCTTAACAACAGGTGGTAAGCAGTGGGGAAATGTCACGAGCAATGTGGGTATGCAGTGGGGAAATGTCCCTAGGAATGGGGGGTAAACAGTGGGGAAATGTCCCTAGCAACGGGTGGTATACAGTAGGGAAAGGTTCTTAGCAATGGTGGTAAAGTAGTGGGGAAAAGGTCCCCAGCAACGTGATATAATCAGTATCGAAAATGTCCCTACCAACAGGAGAATGCAGTGTCCGAAATATCCCTAACATCAGAGGTAAGCATTGGGAAAATGTCCTTAGTAACGGGATTTATTCAGTGTGGAAAATGACCCTAGTAATGGGGTAGAGCAGTATCGGAAATGTCCCTAGCAACGGGGTAAGCAGTATCCAAAATGTCATTAGTAATAGGGGTTAGTAGTTGGGGAAATGTTTCTAGCAACGGGGTAAGCAGTAGGGAAATTTCCCTAGCAACAGGGGTAAGCAGTGGGGAAAGGACCCTATCAGCAGGGGTGTAATCAGTGGGGAAATGTCCGTAGCAAATGAGGTAAACAGTAGGGAAATGTTTTAGCAATGGGGTTAAGCAGTTGGGAAATGTCTCTAGCAACGGGTGAAAGAAGTGGGAAGAATATCTCTAGCAACGGGGTAAGAACTGGGGAAATGTCGCAAGAAACGGGGATGAGCAGTGTCGAAAATGACCTAAACAACGGGGAGTAAGCAGAGTCAAAATCTCTCTAGAAAAGGTGTTAATAAATGGGAAAATGTCCTTAGCAACGGGGGTAAAGAGAGAGGAAATGTCCCGATCAATGGGGGGTAAGCAGAGGAGTAAATATCCCTAGCAACAGGGGTAAGCATTGGGAGAAATGACACAAGAAACGGGTAAACAGTAGAAAATGTCCTAGAAACAGGGGTATGTAGTGTCCGAAATGTCACTAGCAACGGTGATAAGCAATAGGGAAATGTTCTTAGCAACAGGGGTAAACAGTGTCGGAAATGTCCCTAGCAATTAGGGTAAGCAGTGTTTAAAATTTCCCTTGCAACTGGGATAAACAGTAGAGGAAATGTCCCTAGCATCGGGGGTAAGTAGTTTGGGAAATGTCCCAAGCAACGGTGTATAAGCAGTATAAAAAATGTTTCTACCATCGGGAGTTAGCAGTGTTTGAAATATCCATTACAACGGAAGTAAGCAGTGGGTTTAATGTCCATGGCAGGTGGGGTAAGCAGTGTAGAAAATGTCCTTAGCAACGGGATGTATTCAGTGGGTGAACTGTCCCTATCAACAGGGTTAAGCAGTGTCTAAAATTTTCCTAGCAATAGGTGTAAGCAGTGGGGTAAATGTCATTAGCAATAGTGGGTAAGCAGTAGTGGAAATGTCTTTATCAACGGGGGAAAAACAGTGTCGAAAATGTCGCTAGCAAAGAGAGTAAGTAGTGTTCGAAATATCCCTAGCATCTTGGGTAAGAAGTGGGTTTAATGTTTTTGGCAATTGTGGAAAGCAGTGTTGGAAATGTCCCTAGCAACTGGGATAAGCAGTGGAAAAGTTTTTCTAGCAACGGGGTAAGCAGTGTGGGAAATGTCCCTAGCAACAAGGGGTAAACAGTCGGAGAAATGTCTTTAGCAACGTGGGGTAAGCCGGGGGAAAACGTCCCTAACAACGGGGTGTAAGCAGTGTTGGAAATGTCCCTAGCAACAGGTGTTAAAATGTCAGAAATGTCCCTAGTAACGTGTGTAAACAGTGGAGGAAATGTCCCTAGGAAAGGGGGTAAGCAGTGGAAAAAGTCCCTAGGAACGGGGATAAGTAGTGGAAAATGTCCCTAGGAACGGGGATAAGTAGTGGTTGAAATGTCCCTATCATTGGGGGTAAGCAGTGGGTTTTATATCCTTTGCAACTGAGGGAAGCAGTGGGGTAATGTCCTTAGCAACAGGATGTATTCATTGGGAGAAATGTCACCAGCATCGGATGTAAGCAGTATCGAAAATTTCCCTAGCAACGGGGGTAAGCAATGTCCGAAATGTCCTTAGAAACGGTGGTAAGCAGTGGGGGAAATGCCCTTAGCAATAAGGGTAAGCAGTGTGGGAAATTTTCCTAGCAACGAGTTGTTTTCAGAGCAATAGAAATGTCCCTAGCAACAGGTGTAAACAGTGTGGGAAATGTCCTTTGCAACGGGGGTGAGCAGTGTGGGAAATTTCCCTAGGAAAGGGGTGTATTCAGTTGGAAATGTCCCTAGCAATAGAGGTAAACAGTAAGGGAAATGTCTCTAGCAACTTGAGGAAAGCAGTAGGGGAAATGTCCGTAGCAACGGGTTAAGAAGAGGGGAAATGCCCTTAGCAACACAGGTAATCAGTGGTGAAAAGGACCCAAGCAATTGGGGAAATATTGGGGTAAATATCCCTAGCAACATGAGTAAGCAGTAGGGGAAATATTTCTAGCAACGGGGTGTATTCAATGGGAGAAATGTCCTAGCAACGGAGTTAAACAGTAGGGAAATGTCCGTAGCAACGGGTTAAGAAGAGGGGGAAATGCCCTTAGCAACATGAAAAGGACCCAAGCAATTGGGGAAATATTGGGGTAAATATCCTTAGCAACATGAGTAAGCAGTAGGGGAAATATTTCTACCAACGGGGTGTATTCAATGGGGGAAATGTCCTAGCAACGGGTTAAACAGTAGGGAAGTGTCCTTAGCAACTGGGTTAAGCAGTGGGAGAAATGACCCTAGCAATCATGGTAAGCAGTGTTGGAAATGACCCTAGCAATCATGGTAAGCAGTGTTGGAAATGCCCCTAGCAACAGGAGTAATCTGTGTCCAAAATGTCCGTAGCAACAAGGTAAGCAACAGAAAAAATGTCCTTAGCAACGGGGTGCATTCAGTGTAGGAAATGTCCTTAGCAACGGAGGTAAACAATGAGGTAAATGTCCCTAGCAATAGGGGAATGCAATGGCGGAAGTGTCCCTAGAAACGGGGGTAATAAGTGAAGGAAATGTCCCTAGCAATGGGGAAAAAGTAGGGAAATGTCCCTAGCAACAGGGGTAAGCATTGGGTGAAATGCCCCTATAAACGTAGGGTAAGCAGTGGAAGAAATGTCCCTAGCAACGGGGGAAAAGCAGTGGAAGATATGTCACTAGAACCGGGGATAAACAGTGGTGGAAACGTCCCTAGCAACGGGGTAAGAAGTGTGGGAAATGTCCCTAGTAACGGGTTAAGCAGTGTCCGAAATGTCCCTAGCAACGGGTGTAAGCAGTGGGGGAAATGCCCTTAGCAACAAGGATAACAAGTGTGGGAAAGTTTCCTAGCAACGAGTTGTTTTCAGATAGAAATGTCCCTAGAAACAGGGGGTAAACAGTGGGGGAAATGTTCCTAGCAACAGTGGTAAACAGCCTTGGAAATGTCCTTTGCAACGGGGGTGAGCAGTGTGGGAAATTTCCCTAGGAACGGGGTTAAGCAGAGGGGGAAATGTCCTTTGCAACGTGAGGGAAGGCAGTAGGGAAATGTCCGTAGCAACAGAGGTAATCAGTGGTGAAAAGGATCCTAGGAATTGGTGAAATATTGGGGTAAATATCCCTAGCAACGGGCGTAAGCAGTAGGGAAATATTCCTAGTAAAGGGGTGTATTAAGTGGGGAAGTGTCCTTAGCAATGGAGTTAAATAGTAGGGAAGTGACCTTAGCAACTGGGTTAAGCAGTGGGGAAATGTCTCTACCAATGGAAGTAAGAAATGGGGAAAGTGTCCCTAGAAACCGATGGTTAGCAGTAAGAGAAATGTGCCTAGGAACGGGAGTAAGAAGAGGGTAAATGTTCCTAGCAACAGGGGTAAGCAGTGGGGAAATTTCCTAGCAATGAGATGTATTCAGTGTGAAATGTCCCTAGCAACGGAGTTAAACAGTGGGGAAAATGTCCATATAAACGGGTGGAAAGCAGTAAGGTAAAGTCCCTAGAAACGTGTGAAAAACAGTTAGAAAAATATCCGTAGCAACGTGTGTAAGCAGTGGGGAAATGTCCCTAGGAACGGTGGTCATCAGTGGGGAAAAGTTCCCTTGCAACAGGGTTAAAAGTGGGGTAAATATTTTTAGCAACGGCGGTAAGCAGTAAAGGAAATGCTCTAGCAACAGGGGTAGGCAGTGGAGGAATGTCCCGAGCATCGGGTGGTAAGCAGTGTCGGAAATATCACTAGCAACAGGGGTAAGGAGTGTAAAGGTTTTGTAGAAACAGCGTAAGCAGTTGTGTATATGTGTCTAGCAACGGGGGATAAGCTTTACTAGAAATGTCCTTAGCAACATGGGGTAAGCAGTAAAGGAAATGTCCCTAGCAACGCGGTGCATTAAGTGGGGAAATGTCCCTAACAACGGAGGTAAAGAGTAGAGGAAATGTTTCTTGCAAATGGGTTAAGCATTGAGGGAAATAACCCTAGCAACGGGGTGTATTCGATGGGGGAAATGTCCCTAACAACGAAAGTAAACAGTAGAGGCAATGTCCCTCTCAACGGGGATAAGAAGTGGGAAAAACGTCTTTAGCAACAGGGGGTAAGCAGAGGGAAGAATGTCCCGACCAACGGGAAAAGCAGTGTCACAAATTTCCCTAGCAACAGGGGTAAGAAGAGTCCGAAATGTCCCTAGCAGCAAGGGTAGACAGTGAAGGAAATGTCCCTAGGAACAGGAAGTAAGCAGTGTCGGATATGTTTTTAGCAATGGGGATAAGCCATGGGGAAAATAACCCTAGCAACAGGGGTAAGCAGTGTCCAAAATGTCCCTAGCAACGAAGGTAAGCAGCGGGGGAAATGTTCTTATCAACAGGGGTAAGTAGTGTGGAAATTTTTCCAGGAACGAGTTGTTTTCAGATGGAAATGTCACGGGCAACGGGAATTAAACAGTGGGGGAAATGTCCATAGCAACGGGTGTTAAAGAGTGGAAAAATGTCCCTAGCAACGGGAGTAAGCATTGGGGAAATATCCATAGCAACAGGAAGTAAGCAGTGGGAAATGTCCCTAGCAATGGGAGTAAGCAGTGGGGGAAATTTCCCTAGCAATGAGATGTATTCAGTGTGAAATGTCCCTAGCAACGGAGGTTAAACAGTGGGGAAAATGTCCATATAAACGGGTGTATAGCAGTAAGGAAAGTCCCTAGAAACGTGTGAAAAACAGTTAGAGAAATATCCGTAGCAACGTGGGTAAGCAATGTGGGAAAGGTCCCTAGCAACGGAAGTAATCAGTAGGAAAAGGTCCGTAGCAATGGAATTAAAAGTGGGGTAAATATACCTAGCAACGGTGATAAGCAATGGGAAAAGCAATGGGTAAACAGTGCGGGAATGTCCCTAGCAAGTAAACAGTGTTTGAAATGTTCCTAACAACGTGGTAAGCAGTGAGTTTAATGTGCTTGGCACCTGAAGTAAACAGTGGTGGAAATGTCCTTAGCAATGGAGGTAAGCAGTTTACGAAATGTCCCTAGTAACGGGGGTAAAATGCGGGATAATGATCCTTAACAACGGGAATAAGTAGTTGGGGAAATATCTCTCGGAACGGGTGGTAAGTTGTGTCGGAAATGTCCCTAGAAACGTAAGCAAGCATTGTCCGAAATGTTCCTAACAACAGGGTAAGCAATGTCCGAAATGTCCCTTGGAATAAAGGTAAACAGCGGAGGAAATGTCCTTAGCAACGAGGATAAGCAGTAGGGGAAATTTCCCTAGCAACGAGTTGTTTTCAAATGGAAATGTCCCTAGCTACGGGGTGGTAAAGAGTAGGGGAAATGTCCGTCGCCTAGGGTTGTAAACAGTTGGGAAATGTCCCTAGCAACGGGAGAAAGCACTGTGAGAAATGTCCCTAGCAATGGGGAGTAAGCAGTGGGAAATGTCTTTTGCAAAGGGGGTAAGCAGTGTCTGAAACGTTCCTAACAACGTTGTTAAGCAGAGTCGGAAATGTCCCTAGCAACGGGAGTAAGCAGTTTCCGAAATGTCCCTAGCAACGGGGTAAGCAGTGGGTTTAATGTCCTTGGCAACTGGGGTAAGCAGTGGAGGAAATGTCCTGAGCAACGGGGTGTATTCAGTGTAGGAAATGTCCCTAGCAACGGAGGTAAACAGTGAGGTAAGTGTCCCTACCAATGGAAGTAAGAAATGGGGGAAGTGTCCCTAGAAACGGATGGTTAGCAGTGAGGGAAATGTGCCTATCAAAGGGAGTAAGTAGTGGGAGAAATTTTCCTAGCAATGGGGTGTTTTCAGTGTGAAATGTCCCAAGCAACGGAGTTAAACAGTGGGGAAAATGTCCATATAAATGGGTGGAAAGCAGTAAGGGAAAAGTCCCTAGAAACGTGTGAAAAACAGTTAGATAAATATCCGTAGCAACGTGGTTAAGAAGTGGGGGAAATGTTCATAGAAACGTTATTCATCAGTGGGAAAAAGTTCCCTTGCAACGGGGTTAAAAATTGGGGTAAATATTTTTAGCAACGGCGGTAAGCAGTAAAGGAAATGTTCCTAGCAACAGAGGTAGGCAGTGGAGGAATGTCCCGAGCATGTAAGCAGTGTCAGATATATCACTAGCAACAGGGGAAAGCAGTGTCCGAAATGTCTACAGCAACGGTGGTAAACAGTTTGGGAAATGTCCATAGGAGTGAGGGTAAACATTGGGTAAAATGCCCCAAGCAACGTAGAGTAAGCAGTAAAAGAAATGTCCCTAGCAACGGGGGTAAGTAGTAGGAAGAATGTTCCTAGCAACGTGGGTAAGCAGTGTTGGAAATGTCCCTAGCAACGGGGGTAAACAGTGCCAGAAATGTTCTAAGCAACTGTGTTTAGCAGTGTCCAAAATGTCCCTAGCAACGGGGTAAGCAGTTGGTTTAATGCCCTTTGCAACTTGGGTAAGCAGTGGGGGAAATGTTTTCAGCAACAGGGTGTATTCAGTGGGAAATGTCCATAGCAACAGGGTGTATTCAGTGGGAAATGTCCATAGCAACAGGGTGTATTCAGTGTAGGAAATGTCCCTAGCAACAGGGTGTATTCAGTGGGAAATGTCCATAGCAACGTAGGTAAACAGTGAAGGAAATGACCTTTGCAGCGGGGATAAGCAGTGGGAAAATGTCCCTAAATCCGGGGATAAACAGTGGGGAAAATGTCCCTAGCAATGGGGTAGGCACTGAGTGAATTGTTCCTAGCAACGGGGGTAAGTAGTGTCGGAAATGTACCTAGCAACGAGAGTAAACAGTGTTCGAAATGTCCTTAGCAACGGGGGTAAGCAGTAGGGGAAATTTCCCTAGCACTGTGGTGTATTCAGTGCGAAATGTCCCTAGCAAAGGAGTTAAACAGTGGGGAAATGTCCCTAGCAACGGGGTAAGCATAGGGTTCAATGTCCTTGGAGTCTGGGGTAAGCAGTGGAAGAAATGTCCCCAGCAATGGGGTTAAGCAGTGTCAGAAATGTCCGTAGCAATGGGAGTAAGCAGTTTCCGAAATGTCCGTAGCAACGGGGTAAGCAGTGGGTTTAATGTCCTTGGCAACTGGGGTAAGCAGTTGGAAATGGTCCCTAGCAACGAGGATAATCAGTGGGGAAAAGGTCCTTAGCAATGGGGGTAAGCAGTTAACGAAATGCCCCTAGTAACGGGGGTAAAATGCGGGATAATGATCCTTAACAACGGGAATAAGTAGTTGGGGAAATATCTCTCGGAACGGGTGGTAAGTTGTGTCGGAAATGTCCCTAGAAATGTAAGCAAGCTGTGTCCGAAATGTTCCTTACAACGGGGTAAGCAATGTCCGAAATGTCCCTCGGAATAAAGGTAAACAGCGGAGGAAATGTCCTTAGCAACGAGGGTAAGCAGTAGGGGAAATTTCCCTAGCAACGAGTTGTTTTCAAATGGAAATGTCCCTAGCTACGGGGTGGTAAAGAGTTGGGGAAATGTCCGTCGCATAGGGTGGTAAACAGTTGGGAAATGTCCCTAGCAACGGGAGAAAGCACTGTGAGAAGTGTCCCTAGCAATGGGGAGTAAGCAGTGGGAAATGTCTTTTGCAATGGAGGTAAGCAGTATCTGTAACGTTCCTAGCAACGTTGTTAAGCAGAGTCGGAAATGTCCCTAGCAACGGGAGTAAGCAGTTTCCGAAATGTCCCTAGCAACGGGGTAAGCAGTGAACGAAATGTCCCTAGTAACGGTGGTAAAATGCGAAGGAATGGTCATTAGCAACGGAAGTAAGAAGTTGGGAAAATGTCTCTAGAAACGTGAGAAAGCAATGTCCATAATCCCTAACAACGGGGTAAGCAGTGAGTTTAATGTCCTTGAAACCTGGAGTAAGGAGTAGGGGAAATGTCCTCAGCAACGGGGTGTATTCAGTGTAGGAAATGTCTCTACCAACGGAGGTAAACAGTGAGGTAAATGTCCCTACCAACGGAAGTAAGAAATGGGGGAAGTGTCCGTAAAACCGATGGATAGCAGTGAAGGAAATGTGCCTAGCAACAAGAATAAGAAAAGGGGTAAATGTCCATAGCAACGGGTTGTAAACACTGGGTGATATGTCTCTAGCAACGAAGGGTTAACAGTGGGGGAAATGTCCCTTGCAACGGGATTAAGCAATGGAGGAAATATCCTTAGCAACGGGGAGTAAGCAGTGGGAAATGTCCCTAGCAATGGGGGTAAACAGTGTTGGAAATGTCCCTAGCAATGAAGAAAAGCAGTGTTGGAAATGTCCCGAGCAACAGTTGTAAGCAGTGTCTGAAATGTTCCTAGCAACGGTGTTAAGCAGTGTCGAAAATGTCCCTAGCAACGGGGTAAGCAGTGGGGGAAATGACCTTAGCAACGGGGTGTATTCAGTGTAGGAAATGTTCCTAGCAACAGAAGTAAACAGTGAGGTAAATGTCCCTACCAACGGAAGTATGAAATGGGGGAAGTGTCCCTAGAAACAGATGGTTAGCATTGACGGAAATCTCCTTAGCAACAGGAGTAAGAAGAGGGGTAAATTTCCCTAGCAACGGAAGTAAACAGTGGTGAAATGTCCCTAGAAACGGGTGGAAAGCAGTAAGGGAAAGGTCCCTAGAAACGTTTGGAAAGCAGTTAGAGAAATATACATAGCAACGTGGGTAAGCAGTGGGAGAAATGTCCCTAGAAACATGGGTAATCAGTGGGGAAAAGCTCCCTTGCAACGGGGTTAAAAAGTGGGGTAAATATTTTTAGCAACGGCAGTAAGCAGTAAAGGAAATGTTCCTTGCAACAGGGGTAGGCAGTGTGGAATGTCCCGAGCATTGGATGGTAAGCAGTGTCGGAAATATCACTATCAATGGGGTAAGCAGTGTCCGAAATGTCTTTAGCAACAGTAGTAAACAGTTTGGAAAATGTCCCTAGGAACGAGAGTAAGCATTGGGTGAAATGTCCCAAGCAATGTAGAGTAAGCAGTAAAAGAAATGTCCGTAGCAACGGGGGATAAGCAGTAGGAAGAATGTTCCTAGCAACGTGTGTTAGCAGTGTCCAAAATATTCCTACCAAGGGTGTTAAGCAGTGTCTGAAATGTCCCTAGCAACGAGGTAAGCAGTGGGCTTAATGTCCCTAGCAACGGGGTAAGCAGTGGGCTTAATGTCCTTTTCAACTGGGGTAAGCTGTGGGGGAAATGTCTTCAGCAAAGGGGTGTATTCAGTATAGGAAATGTCCCTAGCAATGGATGTAAACAGTGAGGGAAATGTCCCTAGCAATGGGGGTTAGCAATGGGGAAGTGTCCCTAGATACGGGTGGTTAGCAGTGAGGGAAATGTTTCTAGCAATGGATGTAAGCATAGGGGGAAATATCGTTAGCAATGGGGGTACAAAAGTAAGGAAATGTCCCTAGCGACGAGGGAAACCAGTAGAAGAAATGCTTTTAGTAACAGGGGTAAGCATTGGGTGAAATGCGCATAGCAACTGGGACAAAGCATTGGGGGAAATATCCCCATAACCGGGGATAAACAGTTGGGTAATGTCCCTAACAACGGGGTAAGCAGTGTCGGGAATGTTCCTAGCAGCGGAGGTAAGCACTGGGGGAAATTTCCCTAGCAACGAGTTGTTTTCAGATGCAAATGTCCGTAGCATAGGGTGGTAAACAGTGGAGAAATGTCCCTAGCAACGGGAGTAAGCAGTGGGAAATAACCCAAGCAATGGGGGTAAACAGTGTCCGAAATGTTTCTAGCAACGGTGCTAAGCAGTGTCGGAAATGTCCCTAGCAATGATGTTAAGCAGTGGGTTCAATGTCCTTGGCAACTTGGGTAAGCAGTGAGGGAAATGTGCCTAGCAACGGGAATAAGAAGAGGGGTAAATGTCCCGAGCAAGGAATGTAAGCAGTGAGTAAAATGTCTCTAGAAACGGGGAAAGAGGTGGGAAAATGCCCTCAGTAACTGCGGTAAGCGGTGGGGGAAATTTCTTTCGCAACGACTTGGTTTCAAATGGAAATGTCCCTAGCAATGGGGTGTAAACAGTAAACGAAATGTTTCCAGCAATGTGTTATAAACAGTGTGGGAAATGTCCCTAGCAATGGGGTGTAAACAGTAAACGAAATGTTTCCAGCAATGTGTTATAAACAGTGTGGGAAATGTCCCAAGCAACGGGAGTAAGCACTGAGGGAAATGTCCCAAACAGTGGAAAGTAAGCAGTGCCGAAATGTCCCTAGCAATTGGAGTAAACAGTGTCCGAAATGTTCTTATCAACGATGTAAGCAGTGGGTTCAATGTCCTTGGACACTTGTGTAAACAGTGGGGGAAATGACCCTAGCAACACGGGTAAGCAGTTTGGGAAATGTCCCTATGTACGGGTGGTAAGCTGTGTCGAAAGTGTCCCTAGAAACGTGAGCAAACAGTGTCCGAAATGTCCCTCGCAATAAAGATAAACAGCGGGGGAAATGTCCTTAGCAACGATGGAAAGAAGTGGGGAAAATTTCCCTAGGAACGAGTTGTTTTTTGATGGAAATGTCTTTGGCACTGGGGGGTAAACATTTGGGGAAATGTCCCTAGCAAAGGGTGGTAAACAGTGGGGAACTGTCCCTAGCAACGGGAGTAAGCACTGTGAGAAATGTCCCTAGCAACGGGAGTAAACAGTTTCGAAATGTCCTTAGCAACGGGGTAAGCAGTGGGTTTAATGTCCTTGGCAACTGGGATAAGCAGTTGGGGAAATGTTCTTAGCAACGGGGAGTATTCAGTGTAGGAAATGTCCCTAGCAACGGAGATAAACAGTGAGATAAATGTCCCTTCCAACGGAAGTAAGAAATGGGGGAAGTGTCCCTAAAAACGGATGGTTAGCAGTGAGGGAAATGTGCCTAGCAACGGGAATAAGAAGAGGGGTAAATGTCCCTAGCAACGAATGTAAGGAATGGGTAAAATGTCTCTAGAAACGGGAAAAGAGGTAGGAAAATCCCCTTAGCAACGGCGGTAAGCGGTGGGGGAAATTTCTTTCGCAACGAGTTGGTTTCAAATGGAAATGTCCCTAGCAATGGGGTGTAAAGAGTAAACGAAATGTTTCCAGTAATGTGTGGTAAACAGTGGGGGAAATGTCCCAAGCAACGGGAGTAAGCACTGAGGGAAATGCCATAGCAACAAGTAGTTAGTAGTGGGAAATGACCCTAGTAACAGTAGTAAAATGGGGAAATGTCCCAAACAGTGGAAAGTAAGCAGTGCCGAAATGTCCCTACCAACTTGAGCAAGCAGTTCCAAAATGTCCTTAGCAATAGGGGTAAGCAGTGGGGAAATGTCCTTAGCAACGGGGTAAGCAGTGGGGAAATGTCCAAAGCAACAGGATGTATTCAGTGGGAAAACGTCCCTAGCAATGGAGTTAAACAGTAAGGTAAATGACCTTGTAACAAGTGTAAGCAAAGAAAGAAGTGTTTCTAAGAAGGGGTGGTTAGCAGTGGGGTAAATGTCCTTAGCAACGTGTGCAAGCAGTGTCCGAAATATCCCTAGCAACGGTGTTAAGCATTGGGGAAATGACCCTAGCAACAGGGGTAAGAAGTGTAAAAGTTTTTCTAGCAAAGTGGTAAGTGGTGGTTTAAATGTCTCTAGAAACGTGGGATAAGCAGTGAAGGAAATGCCCCTAGAAACAAGGTGTATTCAGTGAGGAAATGTCTCTAACAACGGAGGTAAACAGTAAGGTAAATGTCCCTAGTAACGAACGTAAGCAAAGGAGTAAGTGACCCTAGCAACGGGTAGTTAGAGTGGGGGAAATGTCTCTAGCAACTTGTGTATGCAGAGGGAGAAATGTCTCTCTCAAAGCGGGCTAAGAAGTGTGCAAAGTTTTTCTAGCCATAGAAGTAGGCGTGAGGGAAATATATATAGTAATGGGGGTAAGCAGTGTCCGAAATATCCCTAGCAACGGTGATAAGCAGTGGGGAAGTGACCCTAGCAACGGGAATAAGCAGGGAACGAAATGTCCTTATTAACGGGGGTAAAATGCGGAGGAATGGTCCTTACCAACGGGAATAAGTAGTTGTGGAAATGTCCCTGGGAACGGGTGGTAAGTGGTGTCGAAAATGTCCCTAGAAACGTGAGCAAACAGTGTCCCAAATGTCCCTCGCAATAAAGATAAACAGCGGGGGAAATGTCCTTAGCAACGATGGAAAGAAGTGGGGAAAATTTCCCTAGGAACGAGTTGTTTTTTGATGGAAATGTCTTTGGCACTGGGGGGTAAACATTTGGGGAAATGTCCCTAGCAAAGGGTGGTAAACAGTGGGGAACTGTCCCTAGCAACGGGAGTAAGCACTGTGAGAAATATCCCTAGCAACGAGAGTAAACAGTTTCCGAAATGTCCTTAGCAACGGGGTAAGCAGTGGGTTTAATGTCCTTGGCAACTGGGATAAGCAGTTGGGGAAATGTTCTTAGCAACGGGGAGTATTCAGTGTAGGAAATGTCCCTAGCAACGGAGATAAACAGTGAGATAAATGTCCCTTCCAACGGAAGTAAGAAATGGGGGAAGTGTCCCTAAAAACGGATGGTTAGCAGTGAGGGAAATGTGCCTAGCAACAGGAATAAGAAGAGGGTAAATGTCCCTAGCAACGAATGTAAGGAATGGGTAAAATGTCTCTAGAAACGGGGAAAGAGGTAGGAAAATCCCTTAGCAACGGCGGTAAGCGGTGGGGGAAATTTCTTTCGCAACGAGTTGGTTTCAAATGGAAATGTCCCTAGCAATGGGGTGTAAACAGTAAACGAAATGTTTCCAGTAATGTGTGGTAAACAGTGGGGGAAATGCCCCAAGCAACGGGAGTAAGCACTGAGGGAAATGCCATAGCAACAAGTAGTTAGTAGTGGGAAATGACCCTAGTAACAGTAGTAAAAATGGGGGAAATGTCCCAAACAGTGGAAAGTAAGCAGTGCCGAAATGTCCCTACCAACTTGAGCAAGCAGTTCCAAAATGTCCTTAGCAATAGGGGTAAGCAGTGGGGGAAATGTCCTTAGCAACGGGGGTAAGCAGTGGGGGAAATGTCCAAAGCAACGGGATGTATTCAGTGGGAAAACGTCCCTGGCAATGGAGTTAAACAGTAAGGTAAATGACCTTGTAACAAGTGTAAGCAAAGAAAGAAGTGTTTCTAAGAAGGGGTGGTTAGCAGTGGGGTAAATGTCCTTAGCAACGTGTGCAAGCAGTGTCCGAAATATCCCTAGCAACGGTGTTAAGCATTGGGAAATGACCCTAGCAACAGGGGTAAGAAGTGTAAAAAGTTTTCTAGCAAAGTGGTAAGTGGTGGTTTAAATGTCTCTAGAAACGTGGGATAAGCAGTGAAGGAAATGCCCCTAGAAACAAGGTGTATTCAGTGAGGAAATGTCTCTAACAACGGAGGTAAACAGTAAGGTAAATGTCCCTAGTAACGAACGTAAGCAAAGGAGTAAGTGACCCTAGCAACGGGTAGTTAGAGTGGGGGAAATGTCTCTAGCAACTTGTGTATGCAGAGGGAGAAATGTCTCTCTCAAAGCGGGCTAAGAAGTGTGCAAAGTTTTTCTAGCCATAGAAGTAGGCGTGAGGGAAATATATATAGTAATGGGGGTAAGCAGTGTCCGAAATATCCCTAGCAACGGTGATAAGCAGTGGGGAAGTGACCCTAGCAACGGGAATAAGCAGGGAACGAAATGTCCCTATTAACGGGGGTAAAATGCGGAGGAATGGTCCTTACCAACGGAATAAGTAGTTGTGGAAATGTCCCTGGGAACGGGTGGTAAGTGGTGTCGAAAATGTCCCTAGAAACGTGAGCAAACAGTGTCCCAAATGTCCCTCGCAATAAAGATAAACAGCGGGGGAAATGTCCTTAGCAACGATGGAAAGAAGTGGGGAAAATTTCCCTAGGAACGAGTTGTTTTTGATGGAAATGTCTTTGGCACTGGGGGGGTAAACATTTGGGAAATGTCCCTAGCAAAGGGTGGTAAACAGTGGGGAACTGTCCCTAGCAACGGGAGTAAGCACTGTGAGAAATGTCCCTAGCAACGAGAGTAAACAGTTTCCGAAATGTCCTTAGCAACGGGGTAAGCAGTGGGTTTAATGTCCTTGGCAACTGGGATAAGCAGTTGGGGAAATGTTCTTAGCAACGGGGAGTATTCAGTGTAGGAAATGTCCCTAGCAACGGAGATAAACAGTGAGATAAATGTCCCTTCCAACGGAAGTAAGAAATGGGGGAAGTGTCCCTAAAAACGGATGGTTAGCAGTGAGGGAAATGTGCCTAGCAACGGGAATAAGAAGAGGGGTAAATGTCCCTAGCAACGAATGTAAGGAATGGGTAAAATGTCTCTAGAAACGGGGAAAGAGGTAGGAAAATCCCCTTAGCAACGGCGGTAAGCGGTGGGGGAAATTTCTTTCGCAACGAGTTGGTTTCAAATGGAAATGTCCCTAGCAATGGGGTGTAAAGAGTAAACGAAATGTTTCCAGTAATGTGTGGTAAACAGTGGGGGAAATGCCCCAAGCAACGGGAGTAAGCACTGAGGGAAATGCCATAGCAACAAGTAGTTAGTAGTGGGAAATGACCCTAGTAACAGTAGTAAAAATTGGGGAAATGTCCCAAACAGTGGAAAGTAAGCAGTGCCGAAATGTCCCTACCAACTTGAGCAAGCAGTTCCAAAATGTCCCTTAGCAATAGGGGTAAGCAGTGGGGAAATGTCCTTAGCAACGGGGGTAAGCAGTGGGGAAATGTCCCTAGCAACGGGATGTATTCAGTGGGAAAACGTCCCTAGCAATGGGGTTAAACAGTAAGGTAAATGACCTTGTAACAAGTGTAAGCAAAGAAAGAAGTGTTTCTAAGAAGGGTGGTTAGCAGTGGGGTAAATGTCCTTAGCAACGTGTGCAAGCAGTGTCCGAAATATCCCTAGCAACGGTGTTAAGCATTGGGGAAATGACCCTAGCAACAGGGGTAAGAAGTGTAAAAGTTTTCTAGCAAAGTGGTAAGTGGTGGTTTAAATGTCTCTAGAAACGTGGGATAAGCAGTGAAGGAAATGCCCCTAGAAACAAGGTGTATTCAGTGAGGAAATGTCTCTAACAACGGAGGTAAACAGTAAGGTAAATGTCCCTAGTAACGAACGTAAGCAAGGAGTAAGTGACCCTAGCAACGGGTAGTTAGAGTGGGGGAAATGTCTCTAGCAACTTGGGTATGCAGAGGGAGAAATGTCTCTCTCAAAGCGGGCTAAGGAGTGTGCAAAGTTTTTCTAGCCATAGAAGTAGGCGTGGGAAATATATATAGTAATGGGGGTAAGCAGTGTCCGAAATATCCCTAGCAACGGTGATAAGCAGTGGGGAAGTGACCCTAGCAACGGGAATAAGCAGGGAACGAAATGTCCCTATTAACGGGGTAAAATGCGGAGGAATGGTCCTTAGCAACGGGAATAAGTAGTTGTGGAAATGTCCCTGGGAACGGGTGGTAAGTGGTGTCGAAAATGTCCCTAGAAACGTGAGCAAACAGTGTCCCAAATGTCCCTCGCAATAAAGATAAACAGCGGGGGAAATGTCCTTAGCAACGATGGAAAGAAGTGGGGAAAATTTCCCTAGGAACGAGTTGTTTTGATGGAAATGTCCCTGGCAATGGGGGTAAACATTTGGGGAAATGTCCCTAGCAAAGGGTGGTAAACAGTGGGGAAATGTCTTTAGCAACGGGAGTAAGCACTGTGGGAAATGTCCCTAGCAACGGGAGTAAACAGTTTCCGAAATGTCCTTAACAATGGGGTAAGCAGTGGGTTTAATGTCCTTGGCAACTGGGATAAGCAGTTGGGGAAATGTTCTTAGCAACGGGGTGTATTCAGTGTAAAAAATGTCCCTAGCAACGGAGGTAAACAGTGAGGTAAATGTCCCTACCAACGGAAGTAAGAAATGGGGAAGTGTCCCTAAAACGGATGGTTAGCAGTGAGGGAAATGTGCCTAGCAACAGGGAATAAGAAGAGGGGTAAATGTCCCTAGCAACGAATGTAAGCAGTGGGTAAAATGTCTCTAGAAACGGGGAAAGAGGTGGGAAAATGCCCTTAGCAACGGCGGTAAGCGGTGGGGAAATTTCTTTCGCAACGAGTTGGTTTCAAATAGAAATGTCCCTAGCAATGGGTTGTAAACAGTAAACGAAATGTTTCCAGCAATGTGTGGTAAACAGTTGGGGAAATGTCCCAAGCAATGGGGAGTAAGCAGTGCCGAAATGTCCCTAGCAATTGGGTAAACAGTGTCCGAAATGACCCTATCAACGATGTAAGCAGTGGGAAATTCAATGTCCTTGGACATGTGGGTAAACAGTAAGCAGTGGGAAATGACCCTAGCAACATGGGTAAGCAGTTTGGGAAATGTCCCTATGAACGGGTGGTAAGCAGTGTCGAAATGTCCCTAGCAACTTGAGCAAGCAGTTCCAAAATGTCCCTAGCAATGGGGTAAGCAGTGTATTCAATGTCCTTGGCAACTTGGGTAAGCAGTGGGAGAAATATTTCCAAACGAGGGTAAGCAGTGTCCGAAATGTCCCTAGCAATGGTGATAAGCAATGGGGAAATGACCTTAGCAATGGGGTTAAACAGTAGGGAAAATGTACCAAGCAACGGTGGTAAACAGTGCAGGAAATGACCCTTTATACGAGGAGTAAGCAGTGGGGAAATATCACAAACAACAGGTGGTAACCAATAGGGGAAAGTCATTAGCAACGAGGATAAACAGTGGGGAAATAACCCTAGCAACATGGGTAAGCAGTGGGGAAATGACCCTAGCAACTGGGGTAAGCAGTGTGTGAAATGTCCCTAGCAACGGGGGTAAGCAGTGTCGAAATGTCTTCAGCATTGGTGTTTATCAGTGGAGAAATGTCTTAGCAACAGCAGGTAAACAGTGAAGGAAATGTCCCTAGCAACAGGGGTAAGCATTAGGTGAAATGTCCCAAGCAAAATGGAGTAAGTAGGGGTAGAAATATCCAAGCATCTGGGGTAAACAGTAGGGGAAATGTTCCAACCAACGAGGTAAGCAGTGTCAGAAATTTCCCTAGCAACTGGGTAAGCAGTGAGTTTAATGTCCTTAGCTACTTTGGTAAGCAGTGGTGGAAATGTCCTTAGCAATAGGGGTAAGCAGTGGTGGAAATGTCCCTAGCAATAGGGGTAAGCAGTGGGGAAATGTCCCTAGCAACGGGAATAAGCAGGGAACGAAATGTCCCTATTAACGGGGGTAAAATGCAGAGAAATGGTCCTTAGCAACGGGGTAAGTAGTTGTGGAAATGTCCCTGGGAACGGGTGGTAAGTGGTGTCGAAAATGTCCCTAGAAACGTGAGCAAACAGTATCCTAAATGTCCCTCGCAATAAAGATAAACAGCGGGGGAAATGTCCTTAGCAACGAGGGAAAGCAGTGGGGAAAATTTCCCTAGGAACGAGTTGTTTTTTGATGGAAATGTCCCTGGCAATGGGGGTAAACATTTGGGGAAATGTCCCTAGCAAAGGGTGGTAAACAGGGGAAATGTCTTTAGCAACGGGAGTAAGCACTGTGGGAAATGTCCCTAGCAACGGGAGTAAACAGTTTCCAGAAATGTCCTTAACAATGGGGTAAGCAGTGGGTTTAATGTCCTTGGCAACTGGGATAAGCAGTTGGGGAAATGTTCTTAGCAACTGGGTGTATTAAGTGTAGAAAATGTCCCTAGCAACGGAGGTAAACAGTGAGGTAAATGTCCCTAGCAACGGAGGTAAACAGTGAGGTAAATGTCCCTACCAACGGAAGTAAGAAATTGGAAAAGTGTCCTTAAAAACGGATGGTTAGCAGTGAAGGAAATGTGCCTACCAACGGAAGCAAGAAATGGGGGATGTGTCCCTAAAAACGGATGGTTAGCAGTGAGGGAAATGTGCCTAGCAACGGGAATAAGAAGAGGGGTAAATGATCCTAGCAACGAATGTATGCAGTGGATAAAATGTCTCTAGAAACGGGGGAAAGAGGTGGGAAAATGCCCTTAGCAACGGCCGTAAGCGGTGGGGGAAATTTCTTTCGCAACGAGTTGGTTTCAAATGGAAATGTCCCTAGCAATCGGTTGTAAACAGTAAACGAAATGTTTCCAGCAATGTGTGGAAAACAGTGGGGGAAATGTCCCAAGCAACGGGAGTAAGCACTGGGGGAAATGCTTCTAGCAACAAGGAGTTAGTAGTGGGAAATGACCCTAGTAATAGGAGTAAAAATGGGGGAAATGTTCCAAACAGTGGAAAGTAAGCAATGCCGAAATGTCCCTAGCAATTGGAGTAAATAGTGTCGAAATGTTCTTATCAACGGATGTAAGCAGTGGGTTCAATGTCCTTGGACACTTGGGTAAACAGTGGGAAATAACTCTAGCAACAGGGTTAAGCAGTTTGAGAAATGTCCCTATGAACGGATGGTAAGCTGTGTCGAAAATGTCCCTAGCAACTTGAGCAAGCAGTTCCAGAAATGTCCCTAGCAATGGGGTAAGCAGTGTATTCAATGTCTTTGGCAACTTGGGTAAGCAGTGGGGAAATATTACCAGTAACGAGGGTAAGCAATGTCCGAAATGTCCCTAGCAATGGTGATAAGCAACGGGAAATGACCTTAGCAATGGGGTTAAACAGTAGGGAAAATGTACCAAGCAACGGTGGTAAACAGTGCAGGAAATGACCCTTTATACGAGGGGTAAGCAGTGGGGAAATATCACAAACAACAGGTGGTAACCAATAGGGAAAAGTCATTAGCAACGTGGTAAACAGTGGGGAAATGACCCTAGCAACATGGGTAAGCAGTGGGGAAATGACCCTAGCATCTGGGGTAAGCAGTGTGTGAAATGTCCCGAGCAACGGGGTAAGCAGTGTCCGAAATGTCTTCAGCATTGGTGTTTATCAGTGGAGAAATGCTCTTAGCAACAGCAGTAAACAGTGAAGGAAATGTCCCTAGAAACAGGGGTAAGCATTAGGTGAAATGTCCCAAGCAACATGGAGTAAGTAGGGGTAGAAATATCCAAGCATCTGGGGTAATCAGTGGGGAAATGTTCCTACCAACAGGAGTAAGCAGTGTCCAAAATTTCACTAGCAACAGGGTAAGCAGTGCATTTAATGTCCTTGGCTACTTTGGTAAGCAGTGGTGGAAATGTCCTTAGCAACAGGGGGTAAGCAGTGGGGAAATGTCCTAAGCAAGGGGTGTATTCAGTGGGAAATGTCCCTAGCAATGGGTTAAACAGTAAGGTAAATGTCCCTAGCAACAGGGGTAAGCAAAGTGAAGAAATGTTTCTAAGAAGGGGTAGTTAGCAGTGGGGAAATGTCCTAGCAACGGGTGCAAGCAGTGGGGAAATGACCCTAGCAACAGGGGTAAGCAGTGTAAATGTTTTCTAGCAACGTGGTAAGTAGTGGTTTAAATATCTCTTGCAGCGTGGGATAAGCAGTGAAGGAAATGTCCCTAGCAACAAGGTGTATTCAGTGAGGAAATGTCTCTAGCAACGGAGGTAAACAGTAGGTAAATGTCCCTAGCAACGAACGTAGGCAGGGGTAAATGACCCTAGCAACGGGTAGTTAGAGTGGGGAAATGTCCCTCTCAACAGGTGTATGCAGAGGGAGAAATGTCTCTCTCAAGGGGCTAAGCAGTGTGCAAAGTTGTCCTAGCCATAGAAGTAGGCGTGAGGAAATATATATAGTAATGGGGGGTAAGCAGTGTCCAGAAATGTCCCTAGCAACGGTGATAAGCAGTGGGGAAGTGACCCTAGCAACAGAAGTAAGCAGTGAAGAAATGTCCCTAGCAACAGAAGGAAAGCAGTAGAGAAATGTCCCTAGCAACAGGGGTAAGCAGTGTGAAATGTTTTCTAGCAACGTGGTAAGCAGTGGTGTAAATGTCTCTAGCAACAGGGGTTAAGCAGTAGTGGAAATGTTCTTAGCAACGTGGGGTAATCAATGAGGGGAAATTTCCTGGCAACGAGTTGTATTCAGATAAAATGTCCTTAGTAACGGGGTAAACAGTGTGGAAACTTCCCTAGCAACGTGTGGTAAACAGTTAAAAAATGTTTCTAGCAACAGGAGTAAGCACTAAGGAAATATCCCTAGAAACGGGAGTAACCAGTGGGAAATGTCTCTAGCAATTGGGATAATCAGTGGGAAAATGTCCTTAACAACGGGGTGGAAAGCAGTGGGGGAAATGTCTGTAGCAACGGTGGTAAGCACTATGTAGCAATTGTTTCTAGTAACAGGGGTAAAGTGTCGGAAATATCCCTACCAGCAGGGGTAAGCAGTGTCGAAAATGTCCCTAGCAACAGTAGTAAACAGTGTCCAGAAATGTCCCTAGCAACGGGTTAAGCAGTGGGTTCAATGTCCTTGGCAACTTGGGTAAGCAGTGGGGAAATATCCTAGCAACGGTGGTAAGCAGTGGTGGAAATGTCCCTTACAACAGGGGTATGCAATGGGGAAATGCCCTAGCAACGTCAGTAAGCCATGTGAAATGTCCCAAGCAACGGAAGGATAAAAGTGTGGGAAATGTCCCTTGCAACAGAGAGAAAGCAGTGAAGGAAATGTCTCTAGCAACGGGGGTTAGCAGAAAGTGAAATGTTCCTGAAAAAAAAGGTGGGAAGTCATGTGTGAAATGTCCCAAGCAAGGGGTTTAGCAGGAGGCAAATGTCTCTAGCAACGGGGGGTTAGCAGGGAGTGAAATGTCCCAAGCAACGGTGGGAAGTCATGCGTGAAATGTCCCTAGCAACGGGGGTCAGACTGTGTGTGAAATGTCCCTAACAACAGGAGGAAAGCAATGAGGGAAATGTCTTTAGCAACGGTGGTGAGCAATGTTGGAAATGTCCGTTGCAACAGGGTTATGCAATGAGGAAATATCCTAGCAACGTCAGTAAGCCATGTGGAAAATTTCCCTAGCAACAGAAGGGTAAAAGTGTGGGAAATGTCTCTAGCAACGGAGAGAAAGCAGTGGGGAAATGTCCCTAGTAACGGGTTGTAAGTAGTGAGAGAAATACCCCTCACAACGGAGGGTAAGTAGTGGGGGAAATGTTCTTAGCAACGGGGCTATTCTGTTGGAGAAATTTCTCTTGAAACGGGGGGTAAGCAGACTGGGAAATGTCCATTTCAACGGTTGTTAAGCAGTGGGTGAAATGTTCCTAGCAACAGGGGGTAAGCAGTGGGTAATAATCGGCAGTAATCCATGTGGGAAAAGTCTATAGCATTGGGGTGTAAGCAGTGTGGTAAATATCCATAGCAACGGGGGTAAGCAGTGTGTGAAATGTCCCAAGCAACCGGGTGTAAGCAGTGTGTAAATGTCCCTAGCAACGGGAGGGTAAGCAGTGTGGGAAATATCCCTAGCAATAAGGGGTAAGCAGTGTGTGAAATGTCCCAAGCAACAGCAGTGTGTAAATGTTAGCAACGGGAGGGTAAGCAGTGTGGGAAATGTCCCTAGCAATAAGGGGTAAGCAATGTGTGAAATATCCGTAGCAACAGGAGGTATATCCTAGCAAGGGAGAGAAATGTCCTAATCAACGTGGGTAACCAGTGTGGGAAATGTTCCTAGCAACGGTGGTGTAAACAGTGGGGGATATTTCCATAGCAACGATGTGGAAGCAGTGTGGGAAATGTCCCTAGCAAGGAGATTAAGCAGTGGTGGAAATGTCCCTAGCAACAGGGGTAAACAGTGGTGGAAATGACTGTAGCAACAAGGGAATTAGCAGTGAGGGAGATGTCCATGGCAATGGGGATTAAGCAGTGGGTGAAATACACCTAGCAACAGGGTGTTTAACAGTGTCAAATGTCCCTAGCAACGGATGGTAAGCAGAGAGGGATATGACCCCATCAACAGGGGTAAGCCATGTGCAGAAATGTCCCTAGCAACAGGGGTTATTAGTGTGAGAAATGATACTAACAACAGGGGATATGCAGTGTGGGAAATGTCACTACCAACGGGGGTAAGCAGTGGAAGAAATGTCCCTAGCAACAGGGGTAAGCAGTAGTGGAAATGACTGTAGCAACAGTGAATTAACTGTGAGGGAGATGTCCCTGGCAACGGAGATAAAGCAGTGGGTGAAATATACCCTAGCAACAGGGTGTTTAGCAGGGTCAAATGTCCCTTGCAACGGATGATAAGCAGAGGGTAGATGTCCCTAGCAACGGGTTAAGCTATATGGGGAAATGTCCCTTGCAACGGAAGGTTAGCAGGGGAGTGAAATGTCCCTAGTAATGGAGGTAAATCATGTGTGAAATGTCCTTAGCAACAGGAGTTAAGTAGTGAGGGAAATGTCTTTAGCAACGGGGTGTAAGAAGTGAGGAAATTCCCTAGCAACGGGGATTTCAGTGGAGAAATGTCCCTTGCGAACGTGGGTAAGCAATTAAAATTTCCATAGCAACAATGGGGTAAGCAAGAGGAAAATGTCCTTAGGAACGGGGGTAAGCAGTTGTGGAAATTTCCCTTGCAACGGGTAAGTAAGCAGTTAGAGAAATGTCCCTAGCAATGGAGGGTAAGCAGTGGGTGAAATGCCCCTAGCAACAGGGTGTAGTATTGGGAAATGTCCCTAGCAACAACAGTAAGGGGGTAAGTAGGGGGTAGAAATATCAAGCATCTGGGGTAAACAGTAGGGAAATGTTCCAACCAACGGGTAAGCAGTGTCAGAAATTTCCCTAGCAACTGGGTAAGCAGTGAGTTTAATGTCCTTGGCTACTTTGGTAAGCAGTGGTGGAAATGTCCTTAGCAATAGGGGTAGGCAGTGGTGGAAATGTCCTAGCAACAGGAATAAGCAGGGAACAGAAATGTCCCTATTAACAGGGGGTAAAATGCAGAGAAATGGTCCTTAGCAACGGGAGTAAGTAGTTGTGGAAATGTCCCTGGGAACGGGTGGTAAGTGGTGTCGAAAATGTCCCTAGAAACGTGAGCAAACAGTATCCTAAATGTCCCTCGCAATAAAGATAAACAGCGGGGAAATGTCCTAGCAACGAGGGAAAGCAGTGGGGAAAATTTCCCTAGGAACGAGTTGTTTTTTTTGATGGAAATGTCCCTGGCAATGGGGGGTAAACATTTGTGGAAATGTCCCTAGCAAGGGTGGTAAACAGAGGGAAATGTCTTTAGCAACAGGAGTAAGCACTGTGGGAAATGTCCTAGCAACAGGGTAAACAGTTTCAGAAATGTCCTTAACAATGGGGTAAGCAGTGGGTTTAATGTCCTTAGCAACTGGGATAAGGGAAATGTTCTTAGCAACTGGGTGTATTAAGTGTAGAAAATGTCCCTAGCAACGGAGGTAAACAGTGAGGTAAATGTCCCACCAGCAGAGTAAGAAGTGGAAAAGTGTCCTTAAAACGGATGGTTAGCAGTGAAGGAAATGTGCCTACCAACGGAAGCAAGAAATGGGGGGATGTGTCCCTAAAACGGATGGTTAGCAGTGAGGAAATGTGCCTAGCAACAGGAATAAGAAGAGGGGTAAATGATCTTAGCAACGAATGTATGCAGTGGATAAAATGTCTCTAGAAACAGGGGAAAAGAGGTGGGAAAATGCCCTTAGCAACGGCCGTAAGCAGTGGGAAATTTCTTTCGCAACGAGTTGGTTTCAAATGGAAATGTCCCTAGCAATCGGTTGTAAACAGTAAACGAAATGTTTCCAGCAATGTGTGGAAAACAGTGGGGAAATGTCCCAAGCAACAGGAGTAAGCACTGGGGAAATGCTTCTAGCAACAAGGAGTTAGTAGTGGGAAATGACCTAGTAATAGGAGTAAAATGGGGAAATGTTCCAAACAGTGGAAAGTAAGCAATGCCGAAATGTCCCTAGCAATTGGAGTAAATAGTGTCCAGAAATGTTCTTATCAACGATGTAAGCAGTGGGTTCAATGTCCTTGGACACTTGGGTAAACAGTGGGGAAATAACTCTAGCAACAGGGTTAAGCAGTTTGAAATGTCCCTATGAACGGATGGTAAGCTGTGTCGAAAATGTCCCTAGCAACTTGAGCAAGCAGTTCCAAAATGTCCCTAGCAATGGGGTAAGCAGTGTATTCAATGTCTTTGGCAACTTGGGTAAGCAGTGGGAAATATTACCAGTAACGAGGGTAAGCAATGTCCGAAATGTCCCTAGCAATGGTGATAAGCAACGGGGAAATGACCTTAGCAATGGGGTTAAACAGTAGGAAAATGTACCAAGCAACGGTGGTAAACAGTGCAGGAAATGACCCTTTATACGAGGGGTAAGCAGTGGGGAAATATCACAAACAACAGGTGGTAACCAATAGGGAAAAGTCATTAGCAACGTGGTAAACAGTGGGGAAATGACCCTAGCAACATGGGTAAGCAGTGGGGAAATGACCTAGGATCTGGGGGGTAAGCAGTGTGTGAAATGTCCCGAACAACAGGGGTAAGCAGTGTCAGAAATGTCTTCAGCATTGGTGTTTATCAGTGGAGAAATGCTCTTAGCAACAGCAGTAAACAGTGAAGGAAATGTCCCTAGCAACAGGGGTAAGCATTAGGTGAAATGTCCCAAGCAACATGGAGTAAGTAGGGGTAGAAATATCAAGCATCTGGGGTAATCAGTGGGGAAATGTTCCTACCAACAGAGGTAAAGCAGTGTCCAAAATTTCACTAGCAACAGGGTAAGCAGTGCATTTAATGTCCTTGGCTACTTTGGTAAGCAGTGGTGGAAATGTCCTTAGCAACGGGGGTAAGCAGTGGGGAAATGTCCTAAACAACAGGGTGTATTCAGTGGGAAAATGTCCCTAGCAATGGGTTAAACAGTAAGGTAAATGACCTAGCAACAGGGGTAAGCAAAGGAAGAAGTGTTTCTAAGAAGGGGTAGTTAGCAGTGGGGAAATGTCCTTAGCAACGGGTGCAAACAGTGGGGAATTGACCCTAGCAACAGGGGTAAGCAGTGTAAAGTTTTCTAGCAACGTGGTAAGTAGTGGTTTAAATATCTCTTGCAGCGTGGGATAAGCAGTGAAGGAAATGTCCCTAGCAACAAGGTGTATTCAGTGAGGAAATGTCTCTAACAACGGAGGTAAACAGTAAGGTAAATGTCCCTAATAACGAACGTAGGCAAGGGGTAAGTGACCCTAGCAACGGGTAGTTAGAGTGGAAATGTCCCTCTCAACAGGTGTATGCAGAGGGAGAAATGTTTCTCTCAAAGGGGCTAAGGAGTGTGCAAAGTTTTCTAGCCATAGAAGTAGGCGTGAGGAAATATATATAGTAATGGGGGTAAGCAGTGTCCAGAAATATCCTAGCAACGGTGATAAGCAGTGGGAAGTGACCCTAGCAACAGAGTAAGCAGGGAAGAAATGTCCCCTAGCAACGAAGGGAAAGCAGTAGAGAAAATGTCCTAGCAACAGGGTAAGCAGTGTAAACGTTTTCTAGCAACGTGGTAAGCAGCGGTGTAAATGTCTCTAACAACAGGGTTAAGCAGTAGTGGAAATGTTCTTAGCAACGTGGGGTAATCAATGGGGAATTTCCTGGCAACGAGTTGTATTCAGATAAAAATGTCCTTAGTAACAGGGGGTAAACAGTGGAAACTTCCCTAGCAACGTGTGGTAAACAGTTAAAAAAATGTTTCCCAGCACGGGAGTAAGCACTAAGGGAAATATCCTAGAAACAGGGAGTAACCAGTGGGAAATGTCTCTAGCAATTGGGATAATCAGTGGGGAAAATGTCCTTAACAACGGGTGGAAAACAGTGGGGAAATGTCTGTAGCAACGGTGGTAAGCACTATGTGGTGTTTCTAGCAACAGGGGGTAATAGTGTCGGAAATATCCCTACCAGCAGGGGTAAGCAGTGTCGAAAATGTCCCTAGCAACAGTAGTAAACAGTGTCCGAAATGTCCCTAGCAACGGGTTAAGCAGTGGGTTCAATGTCCTTGGCAACTTGGGTAAGCAGTGGGGAAATATCCTAGCAACGGTGGTAAGCAGTGGTGGAAAAGGCCCTTACAACAGGGGTAATGCAATGGGAAATGCCCCTAGCAACGTCAGTAAACCATGTGAGAAATTTCCCAAGCAACGGAAGGATAAAAAGTGTGGGAAATGTCCCTTGCAACAGAGAAAGCAGTGAAGGAAATGTCTCTAGCAACAGGGGGTTAGCAGAAAGTGAAATGTTCCAAAAAAAGGTGGGAAGTCATGTGTGAAATGTCCCAAAGCAAGGGGGTTTAGCAGGAGGCAAATGTCTCTAGCAACGGGGGGTTAGCAGGGGTGAAATGTCCCAAGCAACGGTGGGAAGTCATGCGTGAAATGTCCCTAGCAACGGGGGTCAGACTTGTGTGAAATGTCCCTAACAACAGGAGGAAAGCAATGAGGAAATGTCTTTAGCAAACGGTGGTGAGCAATGTTGGAAATGTCCGTTGCAACGGGTTATGCAATGAGGAAATATCTAGCAACGTCAGTAAGCCATGTGGAAAATTTCCCTAGCAACAGAAGGGTAAAAGTGTGGGAAATGTCTCTAGCAACGGAGAGAGAAGCAGTGGGGAAATGATCCTAGCAACGGGTTGTAAGTAGTGAGAAATACCTCACAACGGAGGGGTAAGTAGTGGGGAAATGTTCTTAGCAACAGGGCTATTCTGTTGGGGAAATTTCTCTTGAAACAGCAGGTAAGCAGACTGGGAGAAATGTCCATTTCAACGGTTGTAAAGCAGTGGGTGAAATGTTCCCTAGCAACAGGGGATAGCAGTGGGTAATAATCAGCAGTAATCCCATGTGGGGAAAAGTCTATAGCATTGGGGTGTAAGCAGTGTGGTAAATATCCACATAGCAGCAGGAACCCAAGCAGTGTGTAAGAAATGTCCCCAAGCAACGAGGTGTAAGCAGTGTGTATGAAATGTCCTAACAGCAGGGGGTAAGCAGTCAGTGGGAAATATCCTAGCAATAAGGGGTAAGCAGTGTGTGAAATGTCCCTAGCAACAGCGTTCAAGCTTTTTCATTACAAATAATCCGTAGCAACAGGGGAGGTATGCAGTGAGGAAATGTCCTAATCAACGTGGGTAAGCAGTGTGGGAAATGTTCCCTAACGGTGGTGTGGTAAACAGTGGGGATATTTCCATAGCAACGATAATAGTGGGAAGCAGTGTGGGAAATGTCCTAGCCAGGAGATTAAGCAGTGGTGGAAATGTCCCTAGCAACGAGGGGTAAACAGTGGTGGAAATGACTGTAGCAACAAGGAATTAGCAGTGAGGGAGAATGTCCATGGCAACGGGGGGATTAAGCAGTGGGTGAAATACACCCTAGCAACAGGGTGTTTAGCAGTGTCAA
>NW_027467782.1:7083271-7113047 GCF_004210375.1 Tachypleus tridentatus | reverse complement strand
CTACTTACCCCCGTTGCTAGGGACATTTCGGACACTGTAACCCTTTACTATGGATTTCACCCACTCTTTACCCTCCGTTGCTAGGGCATTTACCCACTGCTTAAAACCGTTCCTAAGGGATATTTTGGACACTGCTTACCCCCGTTGCAAGGGACGTTTCCACACCACTTCGTAATCCCGTTTCTAGAGACATTTCCCTCACTGTTTAAACACGTTGCTGGGTATTCTTTTCCCACTGCTTACCCACGTTGCTAGGGACATTTCTGACATGGCTGACCCCATTGCTAGGGACAATTTGCAGGTTCTTACCCCATTGCTAGGGACATTTCCTACTGTTTACACACGTTTCTACGGACGTTGAACAACTGTTACCCACCTACTTGCTGGGGACATTTCCCCTGCTTACTTCCAGTTTTTTTGGGGATCCTCAATGTTTACCCGTTTTCAGAATTTTCCCCACTGCTTACCCCGTTGCTGGAGTTTTCCCTCACTGCTTATTCTGGTTGCTGGGGACATTTCTGACCAATGCTTACCCCCCGTTGCTGGGAATATTTCTCTCACTGCTTACCTTGTTGCTAGGGACATTTACCTTACTAATTACCTCTGTTGTAGGGCATTTCCCAACTGCTTACACCCATTGCTAAGACACATTTCCCCAGCTTATCTCTGTTGCCAGGCGCATTAAAACCCACTACTTACCTCCATTGTTAGGGACATTTTGGACACTGCTTACTCCATTGGTTCAGAACATTTTCGACACTGCTTATACCCCTTTGCTGGGGACATTTCCCCACTACTTACCCCATTGCTGGGGACATTTCTGACTGCTTACCTCCGTTGCAATAAAACATTTTCACATTTCTTACCCTTGTTGCTCGGGACATTTCCCCCCACTGCTTACCACCATTTGCTAGGGACTGCTTACCCCCCGTTTCTCAGGACATTTCCCTTACACGGCTTATCTCCATTGTGAGGGATATTTCCGACACTACTTATCCCCTGTTGCTGGGACCAGTTCACTCAGTTCTTACCCCATTGCTGGGACATTTCCCCCACTTCTTATTCCCCGTTTCTAGGGACATTTACCTTACTGGTTATACCGTTTCTAGGAACAGTTCCCCACTGAATACACCCGCTTTATGGGACATTTCCCCACTTCTTATTCCTCGTTTCTGCAGGGACATTTACCTTACTGGTTATATCCGTTGCTTTCACTGTCATTTCACCCAATAACACCCATGTTGCTGGGGTCATTTCCCCACTGTGTTACCACGTTGCTTTGTGTCATTTCTTAATGCATCCCTGTTGATGGGACATTTCCCCACTGCTTACCCCCGTTGCTCGGGATATTTCCCCACTGTTTACCCGTTGCTAACGACATTTTCCCACTGATTAACACCGTTGCTGGGGACATTTTCGACACTGCTTGCCCCCATTGCTGGGATCATTTACCCACTGAATACATTTCGTTGCTGGAGAACATTTTCCCACTGCTTACCTCGGTTGCCAGGGATATTAAATCCACTGCTTACCTCCATTGTTGGGGATATTCCGGACACTCTTTACTCCCGTTGGTGGGGACATTTTCGACACTCCTATACCCCGTTGCTGCGGACGGACTTCCTGCACTTTTTTACCCCGCTGCTGGGAAAATTTTAGACACTGCCTAACCCCGTTGCTGGGACATTTCCGACACTGCTTACCCTGTTGCTGGGGCATTTCCCCCTGCTGGCGACATTTTCTGGGGACCCTGCTTACTGCCATTTCTGGGATTCCCCACCACCAGCACCCACGTTGCAAGGACATTTCGAACCTTCTTACCCCATTGTTAGAGATGTTTCCTTTACTATTTACCTCAGTTGCTGGGGACATTTCCACCACTTATTAAACTCCGTTCTAATAAGGTTACTGACCTGCTCACTCCGTTGCTGTCTACATTTCCCCAGTTCTTACCCCGTTTCTAGGGAATATTCTTCCCACTTACCCCGTTGCTAGGGACGTTTCCCTTACTGTTTACCACCCGTTGCTAGAGGACATTTTTTTCACTTTCCCCTATTGCTAGGGTCCTTTTCCTACTGATTACCCTGTTGCTGGGGAATTTCCCCACTGCTTATCCCCGTTGCTAGAGACATTTCCCCACTACTCCTCCCATTACTAAGAGACGTTTTGAACATTGCTTACCTCAGTTGTCAGGGATATTGAACCCTGCTTACCTCCATTGTTGGGATATTTTAAACACTACTCACTCCCGTTGGTGGGGACATTTTCGACACTGTTATATCCCGTTGCTGGGGACACTTCCTGCACTTTTTACCCTCGCTTGCTGGGAAAGTTTAGACTGCCTTTCCTCGTTGCTGGGTCATTTCAAACACTGCTTACCTGTTGCTAGAGACATTTCCCCACTGCTTACCACTCTTTGCAGAAACCCTGCTTACTGCCAATTTCTGGGACATTCCCTACTGCTTACCCACGTTGCTAGGGACATTTTAGACCTGCTTACCCCCCTTTGTTAGAGATATTTCCGACACTACTTACCGCCCCGTTGCTGGGGACATTTCACTGTTTACCCTGTTGCTTGGGACATTTCCGTCACTGCTTACCCCGTTGCTAGGGTCATTTCCCTCATTCAATACATCCTATTGCTTTGGATATTTCCCCCTCAGCTTACCTCAGTTGCCAAGGACATTAAACTCACTGCTTACCTCCGTTGTTGGGATATTTCAAACACTGCTTACTCCAGTTGGTAGGGACATTTTCGACAATGCTTATACCCGTTGCTGGGAAATTTCCCCAGTACTTATCAGTTGTTGGGATATTTCGGACACTGCTTACTCCCGTTCCTGGGGACTTTTCCGACACTGTTTACCCCGTTGCTGGGGACATTTTCCCCACTACTTACCACCATTGCTGGGGACATTTCCACTGTTTACCCATTGAAGGGACATTTCCTTCACTGTTTACCTCCATTGTTAAAAAGATTTTAGACACTGCTTACCCCTTTGCTATGGACATTTCCGAATGCTGCTTACTTCCCATTGCTGGGACATTTCCCACACTTCTTATCCCTCTTGCTGGAACATTTTCCCCTCTGCTTACTGCCCTTTGCTGGGGACCTTGCTTATCCCCGTTTCTTGAGACATTTCCCTCACTGTTTAGACCCGTTGCTGAGTGGAATTTTACCTACTGCCCTTGTTCCTAGGGACATTCCCCTACCTGCGACGTTGCTGGGACATTTTAGACACTGCTTACCCCCCGTTACTGGGTGTATTTCCCACTGGATACACTCCGTTGCTAGGGAATTCTCCCATAAGCTTCATCAATTGTGAGGGACTTTTCCCTCCCTACTTACCCTTGTTAGAACATTTTAAACCTGCTTACCCCTGTTGCTGGGACATTTCAGACTGCTTACTCCCAGTTGGTGGGACATTTTTTCAGACACTGCTTACCCGTTGCTTGGGACATTTCCCCCCTGCTTACCCTGTTGCTGGGGACATTTCCCCACTGCTTACCTGCACCCTTTTGCTGGGACCCTGTTTACCCCCCGTTTCCAGGACATTTTTTCTCACTGTTTATACACGTTGCTTTGGCACGGGTTTCTCCACTGCTTACCCCCGTTGCTGGTGACATTTTTGAACCTGCTTACCACCGTTGCTGGGGACATTTTCACCTACTGCTTACTCCGTTGCTAGGGACATTTACCTTACTGTTTACCTCCGTTGCTAAGGACATTTCCCAGCTGCACCCCCATTGCTGGGACATTTCCCCACTGCGTACACCCGTTGCTGGGACATTTTCCACTGATTAACACCGATTCTAGGAACATTTCCGACATCCTGCTTACCCCTGTTAGCTTGTGTCATTTCCGACCCTCTTAACCCCGTTGCTTGGGACATTCCTTCACTGCTATACCTGTTTCTGGGGCATTTCGGACACTGCTTACCTCCGTTGCTATGGACATTTCCGACACTGCTTACCCCGTTGCTGGGACATTTCCCAGTTCTTACCGCCGTTGCTGGGGATATTCTTCCACTGCTTTCACCCGTTGCTGGGACATTTCCCCACTGCTTAACCCCGTTGCTAAAAATCATTTTCCCTACTGTTTACCTCGGTTGCTGGGGCATTTCCCACAATAATTACACCAGTTGCTGGGATATTTCTACAACTGTTTACTCCCATGCTAGGGATGTTTACCCCACTTTTTTTTGCCCTATTGCTGGGGTCCTTTTCTTCACTGATTACCTTTGCTGGTGAGAGACATTTCCCCATTGCTTATTCTCGTTAATACGGACATATCCTACACTGTTTTCCCCACGTTGCTAGGGATATTTCCCCCACAGCTTACAACCTGTTGCTGGGGTCATTTCCCTACTGTTTACCTCTGTTGCTAAAACATTTCCCCGCAGAATACAACCCATTGCTAGGGAAATTTTCACCACTACGATGCTTCCATTACTTAAGACATTTTGGACACTGCTTACCGTTTCTAGGGGCATTTCCGACACTACTTACCCCTATTGCTGGACATTTCCCCACTTCTTACCCCCCATTGCTGGGACATTTCCCACTGATTACCCCCCCCTGAAGGGACATTTTCTTCACTGTTGACATCCGTTGCTAAGGGAGATTTTAGACAGTGCTTACCCGTTGCTAATGACATTTCCGACACTGCTTATTTCCATTGCTAGGAACATTTACCTTAACGTTTACCTTCGTTTGCTGGGACATTTCCCCCACTCGTTACCACCCTCTGCTGGGGACACTGCTTACCCCATTTCTGGACACATTTCCCTCACTGCTTACACCTGTTGCTGGGGATATTTTCCCCACGCTTTACCACCGTTCCTAAGACATTCCCCACTGTTTACCCACGTTGCTAGGGATGTTTCGGACCTGCTTACTCCCGTTGATGGGGACATTTTCGACACTGCTTACACCCATTGATGTTGACATTTCCCCACTACTTACCCCGATTGCTGGGGACATTTCCCTCTGCTTACCCCCGTTGAAAAGACATTTTTCTTCACTGTTTACTCCGTTGCTAAAGAAATTTTAGACACTGCTTACCCCGTTGCTAGGGACATTTCCGACACTGCTTCCCCATTGCTAGGGACATTTCCACACTTATTACCCGTTGCTAGGGGACATTTCCCCACTGCTTACCACCCTTTGCTAGGGACCTTGCTTACCCCGTTTCCAGGGACATTTCCCTCACTGTTTACACCCGTTGCTGGGAAGGTTCCCCACTGCTTACCCCGTTCCTGGGACATTCTCCACTGCTTACCCAGGTTGCTTGGGACATTTTGGACACTGCTTTCTTCGTTGCTAGGGCATTTTCTCCACTGTTTACCACCCGTTGCTATGGACATTTTCCCCACTGTTTACCTCCGTTGCTATGGACATTTCCCACTGAATACACCCCGTTGCTAGAGAAATTTCCCCACTTCTTACCCCGTTGCAAGGACATTTCCCCACAACTTACACACGTTACTAAGGACATTTTGGATATTGCTTTCCCCGTTGGACCGCGGGTGTTGAGGTGCGTAGCGCGTAAAGTCATCTGTCCACAGTTGCAACACACAGTACCGAGTTCCAAACTGCCTCTGAAAGCAACGTCAGCACAAAACTGTTCGTCAGGGCTTAATAAAATGGGTTTCCATGGCCGAGCAGCCGGACGCAAACCTAAAATCAAGATGCACAATACCAAGCGTCGGCTGAGCGGTATAAAACACACCGCCATTGGATTCTGTAGAAATGGAAAAGCGTTCTCTGGAGAAATGAATCATACATCACTATCTGGCAGTCTGACGAACAGAATCTGGGTTTAGCTGACTCCAGAACGCTACCTTCCTGAATGTTTAGTGCCAATTCTAAAGTTTTATGGATGAGAGTCTGTCAACACTACTCATTAACTGTCGTTTTGTCAGCAATTCAGATAATTTAAAATGTTTGTGGAAACGTATTTTAATACATTTTAATTTCTGAAGAAAGAAAATTGTAACCAGTTATTTAATTTGTTAACTTGGTTGATCCATTAATGTTTTTAATAGAACTTTGATGCTTCAAATGACTTTATTACAACATAAACTAATTTTAATTCCGTGATTTGTTGTACGCCTGCATTATATTGTGAATAAACTGTTAGTGCCATCTGATCAATGATTTGAGTATTACTTAGAAACACAATTTGATTTGCTGTATATGTCCAAACTTTATATGAATAAGTATGAAGAGAAATGAAATTATTGGTAATGGTAAATTTGAAATATTTTCACGAAAGTAGCTTTTCTATTTTAAAATAAACTTATTATTAAGGTAAAATATTTATTAATATTAAGTCTTAGCATATACTAGGGCCGGGCATGGTTAAGGCGCTCGACTCGTAAATATGTTCGCTCTTTCAGCCGTGGGGGCATTATTATATGATAGTCACTCCCTCTATTTCTTGGTGAAAGAGTTTCCCAGGAGATGGTGATGGGTGGTACTGCCTAGCTGGCTTCTCTGTAGCCTTACACTGCTAAATTAAGTACAGCTAACGCAGATAGCCATTTTGTATTTTTGCTCCGAAATTCAAAAAACAAACAAACCATATATTAGAGATTAAAATATTGTGTAAGTTTTGAGTCACACTATTACTACTTCTTGTAAGAAGTAAGGATTATTTTTATTAAACTTGTATAGTTTATATAGTATTTCAATTATTATTGTCAATAACAACTCGGTGAAAATGAATTGAACCTACTATTTATGATAAATATGTAAAAGGCCTCCATTGGCACAGCGGGATGTCTGCATACTTATATTGCTAAAAACCGTGTTTCCATAGTCGTGGTGAGTAAAGCACAAATATCCTTTTGTTTTCTTCACCCACGAGTGCGGCAGTAAGTCTACAAATTTACAATGCTAAAACAAGGGTTCGATTCCCCTCGGTGGACTCAACAAATAGCCTGATGTGGCTCAACTATAAAAACACACACACACACTTTTTGTCTTACACTGTAAAATTAGGGACGGCTAGCGCAGATAGCCCTCAGTAACTTTGCGCGAGAAATTCAAAACAAACAAAATCCCTTTGTTTCACCCATGTAGGTTAAATTGCACGTGTCACAACGCTTGGAGGTTATTTTCAAAATTTTATTAACTTACATTTTAACCACTTACGTCAAAGAGATTAGCATCAAAACGTAGTTCATAATCTAAATTTTAAAATTATATATGTTTTAATTTCTAATTTAAGGAAATGTAAGACAAAGGTTAAGTATCTATTACTGTATGTCACATAATACCTCCAGCTGTCTTATTACTCAGTTTCTGTTTTATCACGCACTATTCAACATGTACAAATGCTTAAAGAAATAGAAACTCAATTTGAGCTACGGACATGATAAATGTAAAATAAGAACCTCCCTCTTCTATGATTTGTCGAGATAGCAATATATTTAGCAAATCAACATGAGTAACTCCGCCCTTCTAACCAATCATTTGAAAGTTTTAAGTAGTACCACCGACTACTGTGAAATACAAGTATTCTTCTTTTAAACCGGTTTTAATCGGTTCCAACCAGATCAAACCGATTTTAATACTCAATTTGCATTTTTTACACTTTATATGCTGTTTTGATTTTATTAAAAGAAATTTTCTTTTAAACCGGATTAAACTTGTTCCTATTACAATTTGCATATTTATATTCTGTTTTGACCGTACTACAAGAAATCTTCTTTTAAACCGGTTTTAACCGGTTCAAACCGGGTCAAACCGGTTCTAACCTCAATTCGCATGTTTTACACTTTATATGCTGTTTTAACTGTATTACAAGAATTCTTCTTTTAAACAGGTTTCAAACCGGTTCCAACCGAATCAAACCGGTAATAACCTCAATTTCCAAGTTTTACACTTTATATGCTGTTTTAACCGTATTACAAGAATTCTTCTTTTAATGAGGATCAAACCGGTTCTAACCTCAAAATCGGTTTTATATGCTGTTTTAACATTATTACAAGAAATCTTTTTCTAACCTCAATTCGCATGTTTTTACACTTTATATGCTGTTTTGACCGTATTACAAGAATTCTTCTTTTAAACCGTTCAAACCGGATTAATCTGGTTCCAACCGGATCAAACCGGTTCTAACCTCAATTCGCATGTTTTACACTTTATATGCTGTTTTAACCGTATTACAAGAATTCTTCTTTTAAACCGGTTTTAACCGGTTCCAACCCGATCAAACCGGTTCTAACCTCAATTTGCATGTTTTACACTTTATATGCTGTTTTGACCGTATTACAAGAATCCTTCTTTTAAACCGGATTAAACTGGTTCCTACCACAATTTGCATATTTATATTCTGTTTTGACCGTACTACAAGAAATCTTCTTTTAAACCGGTTTTAACCGGTTCAAACCTAGTCAAACCGGTTCTAACCTCAATTCGCATGTTTTACACTTTATATGCTGTTTTGACCGTATTACAAGAATTATTCTTTTAAACCGGTTTTAACCGGTTCCAAACGGATCAAACCGGTACTAACCTCAATTTGCATGTTTTTACACTTTATATGCTGTTTTAACCGTATTACAAGAATTCTTCTTTAAAACAACCGGATCAAACTTTTTTAAACCGGATCAAACCAGTTCTAACCTCAATTCGCATGTTTTTCAACTTTCACTTTATATGCTGTTTTAACCGTATTACTAGAATTCTTCTTTTAAACCGGTTTTAACCGGTTTCCAACAGAATCAAACCAGTACTAACCTCAATTTGCATGTTTTACACTTTATATGCTGTTTTAACCGTATTACAAGAATTCTTCTTTTAAACCGGTTTTAACTGGTTCCAACCTGATCAAACCGATTTTAACCTCAATTTGCATGTTTTTACACTTTAATATGCTCTTTTGATATTATTAAAAGAATTCTTCTTTTAAACCGGATTAAACTGGTTTTACCTCAATTTGCATATTTATATTCTGTTTTGACCGTACTACAAGAATCCTTTTTTTAAACCGGTTCCAACCGGATCAAACCGGTTCTAACCTCAATTTGCATGTTTTTACACTTTATATGCTGTTTTAACCGTATTACAGAATTCTTCTTTAAAACTGGATAAACCGGTTCCAACCGGATCAAACCTAACCTCAATTTCCAAGTTTTACACTTTATATGCTGTTTTAACCGTATTACAAGAATTCTTCTTTTAAACTTTTAAACTGGTTCCAACTGGATCAAACCGGTTCTAACCTCAATTTGCATGTTTTCACACTTTATATGCTGTTTTGACCGTATTACAAGAATTCTTCTTTTAAACCTGTTTTAATCGGTTCCAACAGGATCAAAGGGTTCTAACCTCAATTCGCATGTGTTTACACTTTATATGCTGTTTTGACCGTATTATATGAATTCTTCTTTTAAACCGGATCAAACCGATTTGAACTCGATCAAACCGGTTCTAACCTCAATTCCCATGTTTTTACACTTCATATGCTGTTTTAACTGTATTACAAGAATGCTTCTTTTAAACCGGATCAAACCTCAATTCGCATGTGTTTTACACTTTATATGCTCTTTTGACCGCATTAGTAAAAAAATCTTCTTTTAAACCGGTTTTAACCGGTTCTAACCTCAATTCGCATGTTTTACACTTTATATGCTGTTTTAACCGAAATACAAGTATTCTTCTTTTAAACCGGTTTTAATCGGCTCCAACCAGATCAAATCGATTTTAATATCAATTTGCATTTTTTTACACTTTATATGCTGTTTTGATTTTATTAAAAGAATTTTCCTTTAAACCGGATTAAACTTGTTCCTACCACAATTTGCATATTTATATTCTGTTTTGACCGTACTACAAGAAATCTTATTTTAAACCGGTTTTAACCGGTTCAAACCTGGTCAAACCGGTTCTAACCTGATTTCGCATGTTTTACACTTTATATGCTGTTTTCACTTTATTACAAGAATTCTTCATTTGAACAGGTTTTAACCGGTTCCAACCGAATCAAACCTGTAATAACCTCAATTTCCAAGTTTTACACTTTATATGCTGTTTTAACCGTATTACAAGAATCCTTCTTTTAATGAGGATCAAACCGGTTCTAACCTCAATTCGCATGTTTTTTTACACTTTATATGCTGTTTTGACCGTATTACAAGAATTCTTCTTCTAAACTCGTTCAAACCGGATTAATCTGGTTCCAACCGGATCAAACCGGTTCTAACCTCAATCTCCATGTTTTTACACTTTATATGCTGTTTTAACCGTATTACAAGAATTCTTCTTTTAAATTCGTTTTAACCGGTTCCAACCCGATCAAACCGGTTCTAACCTCAATTTGCATGTTTTACACTTTATATGCTGTTTTGACCGTATTACAAGAATTCTTCTTTGGATTAAACCGGATTAAACTATTTCCTACGGTAATAACAATTTGCGTATTTATATTCTGTTTTGACCGTATTACAAGAAATCTTCTTTTAAAAACCGGTTCAAACCTAGTTCAAACCGGTTCCAACAGGATCAAACCGGTTCTAACCTCAATTCGCATGTTTTACACTTTATATGCTGTTTTGACCGTATTACAAGAATTCTTCTTTTAAACCGGTTTTAACCGGTTCCAACCGGATCAAACCTGTTCTAACCTCAATTTGCAATGTTTTTACACTTTATATGCTGTTTTAACCGTATTACAAGAATTCTTCTTTTAAACCGGATCAAATCAAACCGGTTTATAACCTCAATTCGCATGTTTTTTACACTTTATATGCTGTTTTAACCGACTTATAAGTATTCTTCTTTTAAACCGGTTCAAACCAACTAACCTCAGAATAAAATATGGTACTATTACAAGAATTCTTCTTTTAAAACCGGTTTTAACTGGTTCCAACCGGATCAAATCGATTTTAATATCAATTTGCATGTTTTACACTTTATATGCTCTTTTGATTTTATTAAAAGAATTTTTCTTTTAAACCGGATTAAACTGGTTCCTACCACAATTTGCATATTTATATTCTGTTTTGACCGTACTACAAGAAATCTTCTTTTAAACCGGTTTCAACCGATTCAAAACTAGTCAAACCGGTTCTAACCTCAATTTGCATGTTTTTACACTTTATATGCTGTTTTAACCGTATTACAAGAATCCTTCTTTAAACCGGTTTAAACCGCATCAAACCAGTTCTAACCTCAATTCGCATGTTTTTACACTTTATATGCTGTTTTAACAAAATTACAAAAATTCTTGTTTTAAACCGGATCAAACCGGTTCTAACCTCAATTTGCATGTTTTTACACTTTATATGCTGTTTTAACCGTATTACAGAAATCTTCTTTTAAACTGGATTAAACCGGTTCCAACCTCAATCTGATTTTACATTTTATATGCTGTTTTAACCGTATTACAAGAATCCTCCTTTTAAACCGCATGAAACCGGTTCTAACCTCAATTTGCATATTTTACACTTTATATGCTGTTTTAACCGAATTACAAGAATTCTTCTTTTAAACCGGTTTTAACCGGTTCCAACCGGATCAAACCGGTACTAACTTCAATTTGCAAGTTTTTACATTTTATATGCTGTTTTAACCGTATTACAAAAATTCTTCTTTTAAACCGGTTTTAAACGGTTCCAACCCGATCAAACCGATTTTAATCTCAATTTGCATGTTTTACACTTGATATGCTCTTTTGATTTTATTAAATGAATTTTTCTTTTAAACAGGATTAAACTGGTTCCTACCACAATTTACATATTTATATTCTGTTTTGTCCGTACTACAAGAAATCTTCTTTTAAAACCGTTTTAACCGGTTCAAACCCAGTCAAACCGGTTCTAACCTCAATTCGCATGTTTTTACACTTTATATGCTGTTTTAACCGAATTACAAGAATTCTTCTTTTAAAGCGGTTTTAACCGGTTCCAACCGATCAAACCGGTAATAACATCAATTTGCATGTTTTTACAGTTTATATGCTGTTTTAACTGTATTACAAGAATCCTTCTTTTAAACCCGATCAATCCGATTTCAACCGGATCAAACTGGTTCTAACCTCAATTCGCATATTTTTATACTTTATATGCTGTTTTTAACGTAATACAAGAATTCTTCTTTTAAACCGGATCAAACCTCAATTCGCATGTTTTTCACTTTCTATGCTCTTTTGACCGCATTAGAAGAAATCTTCTTTTAAAACGGTTTTAACCGGTTCCAACCGGACGAAATCGATTTTAATATCAATTTGCAAGTTTTTACATTTTATATGCTGTTTTAATCGTATTTCAAGAATCCTTCTTTTTAAACTGCATCAAACCGGTTCTAACCTGATTTTGCATGTTTTAACACTTTATTTGCTGTTTTGACCGTATTACAAGAATTCTTCTTTTATACCGGTTTTAAACGGTTTCAACCGGATCAAACCGGTACTAACCTCAATTTGCAAGTTTTTACATTTTATATGCTGTTTTAAACGTATTACAAGAATCCTCCTTTTAAACCGCATCAAACCAGTTCTAACCTCATTTCGCATGTTTTTACTCTTTATATGCTGTTTTAACCGTATTACAAGAATTCTTGTTTTAAACCGGTTTTAACTGGTTCCAACCCGATCAAACCGATTTTCACCTCAATTTGCGTGTTTTTACACTTGATATGCTCTTTTGATATTATTAAAAGAATTCTTCTTTTAAACCGGATTAAACTGGTTTTTACCTCAATTTGCATATTTATATTCTATTTTGACCGTACTACAAGAATCCTTTTTTTAAACCGGTTCCAACGGGATCAAACGGTTTCTAACATTAATTTGCATATTTTTACACTATATATGCTGTTTTGACCATATTCTTCTTTTAAACCGGATTTAACTGGTTCCTATCTCAATTTCCATATTTATATTCTGTTTTGACCGTACTACATGAAATCTTCTTTTAAACCGGTTTTAACCGGTTCCAACCTCAATTTGCATGTTTTCACACTTTATATGCTGTTTAGACCGTGTTACAAGAATTATTCTTTTAAACCGGTTTTAATCGATTCAAAAAGGATCAAACCGGTACTAACCTCAATTTGCAAGTTTTTACACTTTATATGCTATTTTAATCGTATTACAAGAATCATTCTTTAAAACTAGATCAAATCGGTTCCAACAGGATCAAAGGAGTTCTATCCTCAATTCGCATGCTTTTACAGATTATTGCTGTTTTAACCAAATTACAAGAATTCTTCTTTTAAACCGGTTTTAACCAGTTCCAACCGCATCAAACCGGTTCTACCCTGAATTTGCATATTTTTTCACTTTTTATGCTGTTTTAACCGAATTGCAAGAATTCTTCTTTTAAACCGGTTTTAACCGGTTCCAACCCGATCAAACCGATTTTAAACTCAATTTGCATGTTTTACACTTGATATGCTCTTTTGATTTTATTAAAAGAATTCTTCTTTTAAACCGGATTAAACTGGTTCCTAGCTGAATTTGCAAATTTATATTCTGTTTTGACCGTACTACAACAATCCTTCTTTTAAACTGGTTTTAACCGGTTTCAACCGAATCAAACCGGTAATAACCTCAATTTGCACGTTTTTACACTTTATATGCTGTTTTAACCGTATTACAGTAATTCTTCTTTTAAACTGGATTAAACCGGTACCAACCGGATCAAACAGGTAATAACAACAATTTCCAAGTTTTTACACTTTATATGCTGTTTTAATCGTATTACAAGAATCATTTTTTGAAACTAGATCAAACCGGTTCCAACAGGATCAAATCGGTTCTAACCTCAATTCGCATGTTTTCACACTTTATATGCTGTTTTGACCGTGTTACAAGAATTCTTCTTTTAAACCTGTTTTAATCAGTTCCAACAGGATCAAAGGAGTTCTAACCTCAATTCGCATGTGTTTACACTTTATATGCTGTTTTGACCGTATTATATGAATTCTTCTTTTAAACCGGATCAAACCGATTTGAACTCGATCAAACCGGTTCTAACCTCAATTCCCATGTTTTTACACTTCATATGCTGTTTTAACTGTATTACAAGAATGCTTCTTTTAAACCGGATCAAACCTCAATTCGCATGTTTTTACACTTTATATGCTCTTTTGACCGCATTAGAAAAAATCTTCTTTTAAACCGGTTTTAACCGGTTCTAACCTCAATTCGCATGTTTTTACACTTTATATGCTGTTTTAACCGAAATACAAGTATTCTTCTTTTAAACCGGTTTTAATCGGCTCCAACCGGATCAAATCGATTTTAATATCAATTTGCATGTTTTTACAATTTATATGCTGTTTTGATTTTATTAAAATAATTTTTCTTTTAAACCGGATTAAACTTGTTCCTACCACAATTTGCATATTTATATTCTGTTTTTACTACAAGAAATCTTCTTTTAAACCGGTTTTAACCGGTTCAAACCTAGTCAAACCGGTTCTAACCTCAATTCGCATGTTTTTACACTTTATATGCTGTTTTCACTTTATTACAAGAATTCTTCATTTGAACAGGTTTAAACCGGTTCCAACCGAATCAAACCTGTAATAACCTCAATTTCCAACTTTTTACACTTTATATGCTGTTTTAACCGTATTACAAGAATCCTCCTTTTAAACCGCATCAAACCGGTTATAACCTCAATTCGCATGTTTTTACACTTTATATGCTGTTTTAACCGACTTATAAGTATTCTTCTTTTAAACCGGTTCCAACCGAATAAAACCGGTACTATTACAAGAATTCTTCTTTTAAAACGGTTTTAACCGGTTCCAACCGGATCAAATCGATTTTAATATCAATTTGCATGTTTTTACACTTTATATGCTCTTTTAATTTTATTAGAAGAATTTTTCTTTTAAACCGCATTAAACTGGTTCCTACCACAATTTCCATATTTATATTCTGTTTTGACCGTACTACAAGAAATCTTCTTTTAAACCGGTTTCAACCGATTCAAAACTAGTCAAACCGGTTCTAACCTCAATTCGTATGTTTTTACACTTTATTTGCTGTTTTAACCGTATTACAAGAATCCTCCTTTTAAACCGCATCAAACCAGTTCTAACCTCAATTCGCATGTTTTTAAACTTTATATGCTGTTTTAACAAAATTACAAAAATTCTTGTTTTAAACCGGATCAAACCGGTTGTAACCTCAATTTCCATGTTTTTACACTTTATATGCTGTTTTAACCGTATTACAGTAAATCTTCTTTTAAACTGGATTAAACCGGTACCAACCTCAATCTGCAATTTTACATTTTATATGCTCTTTTAACCGTATTACAAGAATCCTCCTTTTATACCGCATGAAACCGGTTCTAACCTCAATTCGCATATTTTTACACTTTATATGCTGTTTTAACCGAATTACAAGAATTCTTCTTTTAAACCGGTTTTAACCGGTTCCAACCGGATCAAACCGGTACTAACCTCAATTTGCAAGTTTTTACATTTTATATGCTGTTTTAACCGTATCACAAAAATTCTTCGTTTAAACCGGTTTTAAACACTTCCAACCCGATCAAACCGATTTTAATCTCAATTTGCATGTTTTTACACTTGATATGCTCTTTTGATTTTATTAAATGAATTTTTCTTTTAAACAGGATTAAACTGGTTCCTTCCACAATTTACATATTTATATTCTGTTTTGACCGTACTACAAGAAATCTTCTTTTAAAACCGTTTTAACCGGTTCAAACCCAGTCAAACCGGTTCTAACCTCAATCCGCATGTTTTTACACTTTATATGCTGTTTTAACCGAATTACAAGAATTCTTCTTTTAAAGCGGTTTTAACCGGTTCCAACCGAATCAATCCGGTAATAACATCAATTTGCATGTTTTTACAGTTTATATGCTGTTTTAACTGTATTACAAGAATCCTTCTTTTAAACCCGATCAATCCGATTTCAACCGGATCAAACTGGTTCTATCCTCAATTCGCATATTTTTATACTTTATATATTTTTTAACGTAATACAAGAATTCTTCTTTTAAACCGGATCAAACCTCAATTCGCATGTTTTTCACTTTCTATGCTCTTTTGACCGCATTAGAAGAAATCTTCTTTTAAAACGGTTTTAACCGGTTCCAACCGGACGAAATCGATTTTAATATCAATTTGCAAGTTTTTACATTTTATATGCTGTTTTAATCGTATTTCAAGAATCCTCCTTTTAAACTGCATCAAACCGGTTCTAACCTGATTTTGCATGTTTTAACACTTTATTTGCTGTTTTGACCGTATTACAAGAATTCTTCTTTTATACCGGTTTTAAACGGTTTCAACCGGATCAAACCGGTACTAACCTCAATTTGCAAGTTTTTACATTTTATATGCTGTTTTAAACGTATTACAAGAATCCTCCTTTTAAACCGCATCAAACCAGTTCTAACCTCATTTCGCATGTTTTTACTCTTTATATGCTGTTTTAACCGTATTACAAGAATTCTTGTTTTAAACCGGTTTTAACTGGTTCCAACCCGATCAAACCGATTTTCACCTCAATTTGCGTGTTTTTACACTTGATATGCTCTTTTGATATTATTAAAAGAATTCTTCTTTTAAACCGGATTAAACTGGTTTTTACCTCAATTTGCATATTTATATTCTATTTTGACCGTACTACAAGAATCCTTTTTTTAAACCGGTTCCAACGGGATCAAACGGTTTCTAACATTAATTTGCATATTTTTACACTATATATGCTGTTTTGACCATATTCTTCTTTTAAACCGGATTTAACTGGTTCCTATCTCAATTTCCATATTTATATTCTGTTTTGACCGTACTACATGAAATCTTCTTTTAAACCGGTTTTAACCGGTTCCAACCTCAATTTGCATGTTTTCACACTTTATATGCTGTTTAGACCGTGTTACAAGAATTATTCTTTTAAACCGGTTTTAATCGATTCAAAAAGGATCAAACCGGTACTAACCTCAATTTGCAAGTTTTTACACTTTATATGCTATTTTAATCGTATTACAAGAATCATTCTTTAAAACTAGATCAAATCGGTTCCAACAGGATCAAAGGAGTTCTATCCTCAATTCGCATGCTTTTACAGATTATTGCTGTTTTAACCAAATTACAAGAATTCTTCTTTTAAACCGGTTTTAACCAGTTCCAACCGCATCAAACCGGTTCTACCCTGAATTTGCATATTTTTTCACTTTTTATGCTGTTTTAACCGAATTGCAAGAATTCTTCTTTTAAACCGGTTTTAACCGGTTCCAACCCGATCAAACCGATTTTAAACTCAATTTGCATGTTTTTACACTTGATATGCTCTTTTGATTTTATTAAAAGAATTCTTCTTTTAAACCGGATTAAACTGGTTCCTAGCTGAATTTGCAAATTTATATTCTGTTTTGACCGTACTACAACAATCCTTCTTTTAAACTGGTTTTAACCGGTTTCAACCGAATCAAACCGGTAATAACCTCAATTTGCACGTTTTTACACTTTATATGCTGTTTTAACCGTATTACAGTAATTCTTCTTTTAAACTGGATTAAACCGGTACCAACCGGATCAAACAGGTAATAACAACAATTTCCAAGTTTTACACTTTATATGCTGTTTTAATCGTATTACAAGAATCATTTTTTGAAACTAGATCAAACCGGTTCCAACAGGATCAAATCGGTTCTAACCTCAATTCGCATGTTTTCACACTTTATATGCTGTTTTGACCGTGTTACAAGAATTCTTCTTTTAAACCTGTTTTAATCAGTTCCAACAGGATCAAAGGAGTTCTAACCTCAATTCGCATGTGTTTACACTTTATATGCTGTTTTGACCGTATTATATGAATTCTTCTTTTAAACCGGATCAAACCGATTTGAACTCGATCAAACCGGTTCTAACCTCAATTCCCATGTTTTTACACTTCATATGCTGTTTTAACTGTATTACAAGAATGCTTCTTTTAAACCGGATCAAACCTCAATTCGCATGTTTTTACACTTTATATGCTCTTTTGACCGCATTAGAAAAAAATCTTCTTTTAAACCGGTTTAACCGGTTCTAACCTCAATTCGCATGTTTTACACTTTATATGCTGTTTTTACATTCTTCTTTAAATTACAAGATCAAATCGATTTTAATTCAATTTGCATGTTTTTAACTTTATATGCTGTTTTGTTTAAACCGGTTCCAACATATTTATATTCTGTTTTGACCGTATCAAACTTTTAAACCGGTTTGTAATAACCTCAATTTAACCTCAACATGTTTTACACTTTATATGCTGTTTTAACCGTATTACAAGAATCTTTTAAACTCCTTTTAAACCGCATCAAACCGGTTATAACCTCTCAACTTTTTTTACACTTTATATGCTGTTTTAACCGTATTGAATCCTCCTTTTAAACCGGATCAAACCGGTTCTAACCTCAATTCGCATGTTTTTTACACTTTATATGCTGTTTTAACCGACTTATAAGTATTCTTCTTTTTAAACCGGTTCCAACCGAATAAAACAGGTACTATTACAAGAATTCTTCTTTTAAAACGGTTTTAACCGGTTCCAACCGGATCAAATCGATTTTAATATCAATTTGCATGTTTTTACACTTTATATGCTCTTTTAATTTTATTAGAAGAATTTTTCTTTTAAACCGCATTAAACTGGTTCCTACCACAATTTCCATATTTATATTCTGTTTTGACCGTACTACAAGAAATCTTCTTTTAAACCGGTTTCAACCGATTCAAAACTAGTCAAACCGGTTCTAACCTCAATTCGTATGTTTTTACACTTTATTTGCTGTTTTAACCGTATTACAAGAATCCTCCTTTTAAACCGCATCAAACCAGTTCTAACCTCAATTCGCATGTTTTTAAACTTTATATGCTGTTTTAACAAAATTACAAAAATTCTTGTTTTAAACCGGATCAAACCGGTTGTAACCTCAATTTCCATGTTTTTACACTTTATATGCTGTTTTAACCGTATTACAGTAAATCTTCTTTTAAACTGGATTAAACCGGTACCAACCTCAATCTGCAATTTTTACATTTTATATGCTCTTTTAACGTATTACAAGAATCCTCCTTTTTTAACCGCATGAAACCGGTTCTAACCTCAATTCGCATATTTTTACACTTTATATGCTGTTTTAACCGTATTACAAGAATTCTTCTTTTAAACCGGTTTTAACCGGTTCCAACCGGATCAAACCGGTACTAACCTCAATTTGCAAGTTTTTACATTTTATATGCTGTTTTAACCGTATCACAAAAATTCTTCGTTTAAACCGGTTTTAAACACTTCCAACCCGATCAAACCGATTTTAATCTCAATTTGCATGTTTTTACACTTGATATGCTCTTTTGATTTTATTAAATGAATTTTTCTTTTAAACAGGATTAAACTGGTTCCTTCCACAATTTACATATTTATATTCTGTTTTGACCGTACTACAAGAAATCTTCTTTTAAAACCGTTTTAACCGGTTCAAACCCAGTCAAACCGGTTCTAACCTCAATTCGCATGTTTTTACACTTTATATGCTGTTTTAACCGAATTACAAGAATTCTTCTTTTAAAGCGGTTTTAACCGGTTCCAACCGAATCAATCCGGTAATAACATCAATTTGCATGTTTTTACAGTTTATATGCTGTTTTAACTGTATTACAAGAATCCTTCTTTTAAACCCGATCAATCCGATTTCAACCGGATCAAACTGGTTCTAACCTCAATTCGCATATTTTTATACTTTATATATTTTTTAACGTAATACAAGAATTCTTCTTTTAAACCGGATCAAACCTCAATTCGCATGTTTTTACACTTTATATGCTCTTTTGACCGCATTAGAAGAAATCTTCTTTTAAAACGGTTTTAACCGGTTCCAACCGGATGAAATCGATTTTAATATCAATTTGCAAGTTTTTACATTTTATATGCTGTTTTAATCGTATTTCAAGAATCCTCCTTTTAAACCGCATCAAACCGGTTCTAACCTGATTTTGCATGTTTTAACACTTTATTTGCTGTTTTGACCGTATTACAAGAATTCTTCTTTTATACCGGTTTTAAACCGGTTCCAACCGGATCAAACCGGTACTAACCTCAATTTGCAAGTTTTTACATTTTATATGCTGTTTTAAACGTATTACAAGAATCCTCCTTTTAAACCGCATCAAACCAGTTCTAACCTCATTTCGCATGTTTTTACACTTTATATGCTGTTTTAACCGTATTACAAGAATTCTTCTTTTAAACCGGTTTTAACTGGTTCCAACCGATCAAACCGATTTTAACCTCAATTTGCATGTTTTACACTTGATATGCTCTTTTGATATTATTAAAAGAATTCTTCTTTTAAACCGGATTAAACTGGTTTTTACCTCAATTTGCATATTTATATTCTATTTTGACCGTACTACAAGAATCCTTTTTTTAAACCGGTTCCAACGGGATCAAACGGTTTCTAACATTAATTTGCATATTTTTACACTATATATGCTGTTTTGACCATATTCTTCTTTTAAACCGGATTTAACTGGTTCCTATCTCAATTTCCATATTTATATTCTGTTTTGACCGTACTACATGAAATCTTCTTTTAAACCGGTTTTAACCGGTTCCAACCTCAATTTGCATGTTTTCACACTTTATATGCTGTTTTAGACCGTGTTACAAGAATTATTCTTTTAAACCGGTTTTAATCGATTCAAAAAGGATCAAACCGGTACTAACCTCAATTTGCAAGTTTTTACACTTTATATGCTATTTTAATCGTATTACAAGAATCATTCTTTAAAACTAGATCAAATCGGTTCCAACAGGATCAAAGGAGTTCTATCCTCAATTCGCATGCTTTTACAGATTATTGCTGTTTTAACCAAATTACAAGAATTCTTCTTTTAAACCGGTTTTAACCAGTTCCAACCGCATCAAACCGGTTCTAACCTGAATTTGCATATTTTTTCACTTTTTATGCTGTTTTAACCGAATTGCAAGAATTCTTCTTTTAAACCGGTTTTAACCGGTTCCAACCCGATCAAACCGATTTTAACCTCAATTTGCATGTTTTACACTTGATATGCTCTTTTGATTTTATTAAAAGAATTCTTCTTTTAAACCGGATTAAACTGGTTCCTAGCTGAATTTGCAAATTTATATTCTGTTTTGACCGTACTACAACAATCCTTCTTTTAAACTGGTTTTAACCGGTTCCAACCGAATCAAACCGGTAATAACCTCAATTTGCATGTTTTACACTTTATATGCTGTTTTAACCGTATTACAGTAATTCTTCTTTTAAACTGGATTAAACCGGTACCAACCGGATCAAACAGGTAATAACAACAATTTCCAAGTTTTACACTTTATATGCTGTTTTAATCGTATTACAAGAATCATTTTTGAAACTAGATCAAACCGGTTCCAACAGGATCAAATCGGTTCTAACCTCAATTCGCATGTTTTCACACTTTATATGCTGTTTTGACCGTGTTACAAGAATTCTTCTTTTAAACCTGTTTTAATCAGTTCCAACAGGATCAAAGGAGTTCTAACCTCAATTCGCATGTGTTTACACTTTATATGCTGTTTTGACCGTATTATATGAATTCTTCTTTTAAACCGGATCAAACCGATTTGAACTCGATCAAACCGGTTCTAACCTCAATTCCCATGTTTTTACACTTCATATGCTGTTTTAACTGTATTACAAGAATGCTTCTTTTAAACCGGATCAAACCTCAATTCGCATGTTTTTACACTTTATATGCTCTTTTGACCGCATTAGAAAAAATCTTCTTTTAAACCGGTTTTAACCGGTTCTAACCTCAATTCGCATGTTTTTACACTTTATATGCTGTTTTAACCGAAATACAAGTATTCTTCTTTTAAACCGGTTTTAATCGGCTCCAACCGGATCAAATCGATTTTAATATCAATTTGCATGTTTTTACACTTTATATGCTGTTTTGATTTTATTAAAATAATTTTTCTTTTAAACCGGATTAAACTTGTTCCTACCACAATTTGCATATTTATATTCTGTTTTGACCGTACTACAAGAAATGTTATTTTAAACCGGTTTTAACCGGTTCAAACCTGGTCAAACCGGTTCTAACATGATTTCGCATGTTTTTACACTTTATATGCTGTTTTCACTTTATTACAAGAATTCTTCATTTGAACAGGTTTTAACCGGTTCCAACCGAATCAAACCTGTAATAACCTCAATTTCCAACTTTTTACACTTTATATGCTGTTTTAACCGTATTACAAGAATCCTCCTTTTAAACCGCATCAAACCGGTTATAACCTCAATTCGCATGTTTTTACACTTTATATGCTGTTTTAACCGACTTATAAGTATTCTTCTTTTAAACCGGTTCCAACCGAATAAAACCGGTACTATTACAAGAATTCTTCTTTTAAAACGGTTTTAACCGGTTCCAACCGGATCAAATCGATTTTAATATCAATTTGCATGTTTTTACACTTTATATGCTCTTTTAATTTTATTAGAAGAATTTTTCTTTTAAACCGCATTAAACTGGTTCCTACCACAATTTCCATATTTATATTCTGTTTTGACCGTACTACAAGAAATCTTCTTTTAAACCGGTTTCAACCGATTCAAAACTAGTCAAACCGGTTCTAACCTCAATTCGTATGTTTTTACACTTTATTTGCTGTTTTAACCGTATTACAAGAATCCTCCTTTTAAACCGCATCAAACCAGTTCTAACCTCAATTCGCATGTTTTAAACTTTATATGCTGTTTTAACAAAATTACAAAATTAAACTGGTTTAAACCGGATCAAACCGGTTGTAACCTCAATTTCCATGTTTTTACACTTTATATGCTGTTTTAACCGTATTACAGTAAATCTTCTTTTAAACTGGATTAAACCGGTACCAACCTCAATCTGCAATTTTTACATTTTATATGCTCTTTTAACCGTATTACAAGAATCCTCCTTTTATACCGCATCAAACCGGTTCTAACCTCAATTCGCATATTTTTACACTTTATATGCTGTTTTAACCGAATTACAAGAATTCTTCTTTTAAACCGGTTTTAACCGGTTCCAACCGGATCAAACCGGTACTAACCTCAATTTGCAAGTTTTTACATTTTATATGCTGTTTTAACCGTATTACAAGAATTCTTTTTTTAAACCGGTTTTAACCTCAATTTGCATGTTTTTACACCAACCTTTTGATCAAACCGATTTTAACCTCAATAAACTGGTTCCTTTTTTACACTTTATATGCTGTTTTGACCGTATTACAAGAATTCTTCTTTTAAACCGTTTTAACCGGGATCAAACCGGTTCTAACCTCAATTTGCATGTTTTTACACTTTATATGCTGTTTTAATTTTATTAAAAGAATTCTTCTTTTAAACTGTTTAAACTGGTTACTACAAATTTGCATATTTATATTCTGTTTTGACCGTACTACAAGAAATCTTCTTTTAAACCGGTTCCAACCGGATCCGGTTCTAACCTCAATTCGCATGTTTTTTACTCTTTATATGCTGTTTTGACCGTATTACAAGAATTCTTAATATTTTAAACCGGTTTTAACTGGTTCCAACAGGATCAAACCGGTTCTAACCTCAATTTGCATGTTTTACACTTTATATGCTGTTTTAACCGTATTACAAGAATTCTTCTTTTAAACCGGTTTTAAATCGGTTTCAACCGGATCAAACCGGTTCTAACCTCAATTTGCAAGTTTTTACACTTTATATGCTGTTTTAAACGTATTACAAGAATCTTATTTTTTCAAACCGCGGATCAAACCGGTTCTAACCTCAATTCGCATGTTTTTACACTTTATATGCTGTTTTAACCGTATTACAAGAATTCTTCTTTTAAACCGGTTTTAACCGGTTCCAACCGGATCAAACCGATTTTAACCTCAATTTGCATGTTTTACACTTTATATGCTCTTTTGATTTTATTAAAAGAATTCTTCTTTTAAACCGGATTAAACTGGTTCCTACCACAATTTGCATATTTATATTCTGTTTTGACCGTATTACAAGAAAAATTTTTTAAACTTTTAAACCGGTTCCAACCGGATCAAACATCGGTTCTAACCTCAATTCGCATGTTTGACCATACTTTTTTACTGGTTCCTTTCAATTTTATAAGAATTTTGACTGTATTACAAGAATCCTTCTTTAAATAAGGATCAAACCGGTTCTAACCTCAATTCGCATGTTTTTACACTTTATCTGCTGTTTTGACCGCATTACAAGAATTCTTCTTCTAAAGCGGTTCAAACCGGATTAATCTGGTTCCAACCGGTTCAAACCGGTTCTAACCTCAATTTCCATGTTTTTACACTTTATATGCTATTTTAACCGAATTACAAGAATTCTTCTTTTAAACCGGTTCCAACCGATCAAACCGGTTCCAACCGGATCAAACCGGTTCTATCCTCAATTCGCATGTTTTACAGATTATATGCTGTTTTAACCAAATTACAAGAATTCTTCTTTTAAACCGGTTTTAACCAGTTCCAACCGCATCAAACCGGTTCTAACCTCAATTTGCATATTTTTTCACTTTATATGCTGTTTTAACCGTATTACAAGAATTCTTCTTTTAAACCGGTTTTAACCGGTTCCAACCCGATCAAACCGATTTTAACCTCAATTTGCATGTTTTTACACTTGATATGCTCTTTTGATTTTATTAAAAGAATTCTTCTTTTAAACCGGATTAAACTGGTTCCTAGCTGAATTTGCAAATTTATATTCTGTTTTGACCGTACTACAACAATCCTTCTTTTAAACCGGTTTTAACCGGTTCCAACTGAATCAAACCGGTAATAACCTCAATTTGCATGTTTTACACTTTATATGCTGTTTTAACCGTATTACAGTAATTCTTCTTTTAAACTGGATTAAACCGGTACCAACCGGATCAAACAGGTAATAACAACAATTTCCAAGTTTTTACACTTTATATGCTGTTTTAATCGTATTACAAGAATCATTCTTTTAAACTAGATCAAACCGGTTCCAACAGGATCAAATCGGTTCTAACCTCAATTCGCATGTTTTCACACTTTATATGCTGTTTTGACCGTGTTACAAGAATTCTTCTTTTAAACCGGTTTTAACCAGTTCAACAGGATCAAAGGAGTTCTAACCTCAATTTGCATGTTTTACACTTTATATGCTGTTTTGACCGTATTATAAGAATTCTTCTTTTAAACCGGATCAAACCGATTTGAACTCGATCAAACCGGTTCTAACCTCAATTCCCATGTTTTACACTTTATATGCTGTTTTAACTGTATTACAAGAATGCTTCTTTTAAACCGGATGAAACCTCAATTCGTATGTTTTTACACTTTATATGCTCTTTTGACCGCATTAGAAAAAATCTTCTTTTAAACCGGTTTTAACCGGTTCTAACCTCAATTCGCATGTTTTTACACTTTATATGCTGTTTTCACTTTATTACAAGAATTCTTCTTTTAAATCGGTTTTAACCGGTTCCAACCGGATCAAACCGGTAATAACCTCAATTTGCATGTTTTACACTTTATATGCTGTTTTGATTTTATTAAAAGAATTTTTCTTTTAAACCGGATTAAACTGGTTCCTACCACAATTTGCATATTTATATTCTGTTTTGACCGTACTACAAGAAATGTTCTTTTAAACCGGTTTTAACCGGTTCAAACCTGATCAAACCGGTTCTAACATCAATTTGCATGTTTTACACTTTATATGCTGTTTTCACTTTATTACAAGAATTCTTCTTTTAAACCGGTTTTAACTGGTTCCAACCGAATCAAACCTGTAATAACCTCAATTTGCATGTTTTACACTTTATATGCTGTTTTAACCGTATTAGAAGAATCCTCCTTTTAAACCGCATCAAACCGGTTATAACCTCAATTCGCATGTTTTTACACTTTATATCCTCTTTTGATTTTATTAAAAGAATTTTTCCTTTTAAACCGAATTAAACTGGTTTACAATTTCCAATTTATATTCTGTTTTACCGTACTACGGTTTTAACCCAAACGATTCGGATCAAACCGGTTCTAACCTCAATTCGCATGTTTTACACTTTATATGCTGTTTTAACCGTATTACAAGAATTCTTCTTTTAAACCGGTTTTAAACTGGTTCCAACCAAATCAAACCGGTTCTAACCTCAATTTGCATGTTTTACACTTTATATGCTGTTTTAACCGTATTACAAGAATTCTTCTTTTAAACCGGTTTTAACCGGTTCCAACCCGATCAAACCGATTTTAACCTCAATTTGCATGTTTTTTACACTTTATATGCTCTTTTGATTTTATTAAAAGAATTCTTCTTTTAAACCGGATTAAACTGGTTCCTAACCTCAATTTGCATATTTATATTCTGTTTTGACCGTACTACAAGAATTCTTCTTTTAAACCGGTTTTAACCGGTTCCAACCGGATCAAACCGGTTCTAACCTCAATTTGCAATGTGTTTTTACACTTTATATGCTGTTTTAACCGTATTACAAGAATTCTTTTTTTAAACCGGTTTTAACTGGTTCCCACCGGATCAAACAGGTTCTAACCTCAATTTGCATGTTTTACACTTTATTTGCTGTTTTAACCGTATTACAAGAATTCTTCTTTTAAACCGGTTTTAACCGGTTCCAACCGGATCAAACAGGTACTAACCTCAATTTGCAAGTTTTACATTTTATATGCTGTTTTAACCGTATTACAAGAATCCTCCTTTAAACCGGTTCCAACCATCAAACCGGTTCTAACCTCAATTTGCATGTTTTACACTTTATATGCTGTTTTAACCGTATTACAAGAATTCTTCTTTTAAACCGGTTTTAACTGGTTCCAACCCGATCAAACCGATTTTAACCTCAATTTGCATGTTTTACACTTTATATGCTCTTTTGATTTTATTAAAAGAATTCTTCTTTTAAACCGGATTAAACTGGTTCCTACCTCAATTTGCATATTTATATTCTGTTTTGACAGTACTACAAGAATCTTCTTTCTTTTAAACCGGTTCCAACCGGATCAAACAGGTTCTAACCTCAATTTGCATGTTTTACACTTTATATGCTGTTTTGACCGTATTACAAGAATTCTTCTTTTAAACCGGGTTTAACTGGTTCCTAACCGAATCAAACAGGTTCAACCTGTTTTAATTGCATTTTTACACTTTATATGCTGTTTTAACCGTATTACAAGAATTCTTCTTTTAAACCGGTTTTAACCGGTTCCAACCTGATCAAACCGGTTCTAACCTCAATTTGCATGTTTTACACTTTATATGCTGTTTTAACCGTATTACAAGAATTCTTCTTTTCGGTTTTTAAATCAAACCGGTTCTAACCTCAATTTTTATACACTTTATATGCTGTTTTAACCGAATTACAAGAATTCTTCTTTTAAACCGTTTCAACAGGTTCTAACCTCAAATTGCATATCAAACTTTATATGCTGTTTTAACCGTATTACAAGAATCGGTTTCAACCGGATCAAACCGGTTCTAACCTCAATTCGCATGTTTTTACACTTTATATGCTGTTTTAACCGAATTACAAGAATTCTTCTTTTAAACCGGTTTTAACCGGTTCCAACCGGATCAAACCGGTTCTAACCTCAATTTGCATGTTTTTACACTTTATATGCTGTTTTAACCGTATTACAAGAATTCTTCTTTTAAACCGGTTTTAACCGGTTCCAACCCGATCAAACCGATTTTAACCTCAATTTGCATGTTTTTACACTTTATATGCTCTTTTGATTTTATTAAAAGAATTCTTCTTTTAAACCGGATTAAACTGGTTCCTACCTCAATTTGCATATTTATATTCTGTTTTGACCGTACTACAAGAATTCTTCTTTTAAACTGGTTTTAACCGGTTCCAACCGAATCAAACCGGTTTAACCTCAATTTGCATGTTTTTACACTTTATATGCTGTTTTAACCGTATTACAAGAATTCTTCTTTTAAACCGGATTAAACCGGTTCCAACCGGATCAAACAGGTTCTAACCTCAATTTGCAAGTTTTTACACTTTATATGCTGTTTTGACCTTATTACAAGAATCATTTTTTGAAACTAGATCAAACCGGTTCCAACCGGATCAAACCGGTTCTAACCTCAATTTGCATGTTTTCACACTTTATATGCTGTTTTGACCGTATTACAAGAATTCTTCTTTAAACCGGTTTTAACCGGTTCCAACAGGATCAAAGGAGTTCTAACCTCAATTTGCATGTTTTTACACTTTATATGCTGTTTTATTAAAAGAATTCTTCTTTTAAACCGGATTAAACTGTATTACAAGAATGCTTCTTTTAAAACCGGATCAAACCGGTTCTAACCTCAATTCGCATGTTTTACACTTTATATGCTGTTTTGACCGTATTACAAGAAAATCTTCTTTTAAACCGGTTTTAACCGGTTCTAACCTCAATTCGCATGTTTTACACTTTATATGCTGTTTTAACCGAATTACAAGTATTCTTCTTTTAAACCGGTTTTAATCGGTTCCAACCGGATCAAATCGATTTTAATATCAATTTGCATGTTTTTTACACTTTATATGCTGTTTTGATTTTATTAAAAGAATTTTTCTTTTAAACCGGATTAAACTTGTTCCTACCACAATTTGCATATTTATATTCTGTTTTGACCGTACTACAAGAAATCTTCTTTTAAACCGGTTTTAACCGGTTCAAACCTAGTCAAACCGGTTCTAACCTCATTTCGCATGTTTTACACTTTATATGCTGTTTTCACTTTATTACAAGAATTCTTCTTTTAAACCGGTTTTAACCGGTTCCAACCGAATCAAACCTGTAATAACCTCAATTTCCATGTTTTTACACTTTTACACTTTATATGCTGTTTTAACCGTATTACAAGAAATCCTTCTTTTAAACCGCATCAAACCGGTTCTAACCTCAATTTGCATGTTTTACACTTTATATGCTGTTTTAACCGTATTACAAGAATTCTTCTTTTAAACCGGTTTTAACTGGTTCAACCGGATCAAACCGGTTCTAACCTCAATTTGCAAGTTTTTACACTTTATATGCTGTTTTAACCGTATTACAAGAATCTTCTTCTTTTAATGAGGATCAAACCGGTTCTAACCTCAATTTGCATGTTTTTACACTTTATATGCTGTTTTGACCATATTACAAGAATTCTTCTTTTAAACCGGTTTTAACTGGTTCCAACCGGATCAAACCGGTTCTAACCTCAATTTGCATGTTTTACACTTTATATGCTGTTTTAACCGTATTACAAGAATTCTTCTTTTAAACCGGTTTTAACCGGTTCCAACCCGATCAAACCGGTTTTAACCTCAATTTGCATGTTTTTACAGTTGGTATGCTCTTTTGATTTTATTAGAAGAATTCTTCTTTTAAACCGGATTAAACTGGTTCCTACCACAATTTGCATATTTATATTCTGTTTTGACCGTACTACAAGAAATCTTCTTTTAAACCGGTTTTAAACCGGTTCAAACCGGATCAAACCGGTTCTAACCTCAATTCGCATGTTTTACACTTTATTTGCTGTTTTGACCGTATTACAAGAATTCTTCTTTTAAACCGGTTTTAACTGGTTCCAAACGGATCAAACCGGTACTAACCTCAATTTGCAAGTTTTACATTTTATATGCTGTTTTAACCGTATTACAAGAATCCTTCTTTTAAACTGCATCAAACCGGTTCTAACCTCAATTTGCATGTTTTACACTTTATATGCTGTTTTAACTTTATTACAAGAATTCTTCTTTT
>NW_027467782.1:7060293-7082771 GCF_004210375.1 Tachypleus tridentatus | reverse complement strand
AACAGCATATAAAGTGTGAAAACATGCAAATTGAGGTTGGAACCGGTTAAAACCGGTTTAAAAGAAGATTTCATGTAGTACGGTCAAAACAGAATATAAATATGGAAATTGAGATAGGAACCAGTTAAATCCGGTTTAAAAGAAGAATATGGTCAAAACAGCATATATAGTGTAAAAACATGCAAATTGATGTTAGAAACCGTTTGATCCTGTTGGAACCGGTTTAAAAAAAGGATTCTTGTAGTACGGTCAAAACAGAATATAAATATGCAAATTGAGGTAAAACCAGTTTAATCCGGTTTAAAAGAAGAATTCTTTTAATAATATCAAAAGAGCATATCAAGTGTAAAAACACGCAAATTGAGGTTAAAATCGGTTTGATCGGGTTGGAACCAGTTAAAACCGGTTTAAAAGAAGAATTCTTGTAATACGGTTAAAACAGCATATAAAGTGTAAAAACATGCGAAATGAGGTTAGAACTGGTTTGATGCGGTTTAAAAGGAGGATTCTTGTAATACGTTTAAAACAGCATATAAAATGTAAAAACTTGCAAATTGAGGTTAGTACCGGTTTGATCCGGTTGGAACCGTTTAAAACCGGTATAAAAGAAGAATTCTTGTAATACGGTCAAAACAGCAAATAAAGTGTTAAAACATGCGAAATTGAGGTTAGAACCGGTTTGATGCAGTTTAAAAGGAGGATTCTTGAAATACGATTAAAACAGCATATAAAATGTAAAACTTGCAAATTGATATTAAAATCGATTTGTCCGGTTGGAACCGGTTAAAACCGTTTTAAAAGAAGATTTCTTGTAATACGGTCAAAACAGCATATAAAGTGAAAAACATGCGAATTGAGGTTTGATCCGGTTTAAAAGAAGAATTCTTGTAATACGTTAAAACAGCATATAAAGTGTAAAAATATGCGAATTGAGGTTAGAACCAGTTTGATCCGGTTGAAATCGGTTTGATCCGGTTTAAAAGAAGGATTCTTGTAATACAGTTAAAACAGCATATAAAGTGTAAAACATGCAAATTGAGGTTAGAACCGGATTGATCCGGTTGGAACCGGTTAAAACCGGTTTAAAAGAAGAATTCTTGTAATACGGTTAAAACAGCATATAAAGTGTAAAAACATGCGAATTGAGGTTAGAACCGGTTTGATCCTGTTTGAACCGGTTAAAACGGTTTTAAAAGAAGATTTCTTGTAGTACGGTCAAAACAGAATATAAATATGCAAATTGTGGTAGGAACCAGTTTAATCCTGTTTAAAAGAAAAATTCTTTAATAAAATCAAAAGAGCATATAAAGTGTAAAACATGCAAATTGAGGTTAAAATCGGTTTGATCGGGTTGGAACCGGTTTAAAACCGGTTTAAACGAAGAATTTTTGTGATACGGTTAAAACAGCATATAAAATGTAAAAACTTGCAAATTGAGGTTAGTACCGGTTTGATCCGGTTGGAACCGGTTAAAACCGGTTTAAAAGAAGAATTCTTGTAATTCGGTTAAAACAGCATATAAAGTGTAAAAATATGCGAATTGAGGTTAGAACCGGTTTCATGCGGTATAAAAGGAGGATTCTTGTAATACGGTTAAAAGAGCATATAAAATGTAAAAATTGCAGATTGAGGTTGGTACCGGTTTAATCCAGTTTAAAAGAAGATTTACTGTAATACGGTTAAAACAGCATATAAAGTGTAAAAACATGGAAATTGAGGTTACAACCGGTTTGATCCGGTTTAAAACAAGAATTTTTGTAATTTTGTTAAAACAGCATATAAAGTTTAAAAACATGCGAATTGAGGTTAGAACTGGTTTGATGCGGTTTAAAAGGAGGATTCTTGTAATACGGTTAAAACAGCAAATAAAGTGTAAAAACATACGAATTGAGGTTAGAACCGGTTTGACTAGTTTTGAATGGGTTGAAACCGGTTTAAAAGAAGATTTCTTGTAGTACGGTCAAAACAGAATATAAATATGCAAATTGTGGTAGGAACAAGTTTAATCCGGTTTAAAAGAAAAATTATTTTAATAAAATCAAAACAGCATATAAATTGTAAAAACATGCAAATTGATATTAAAATCGATTTGATCCGGTTGGAGCCGATTAAAACCGGTTTAAAAGAAGAATACTTGTATTTCGGTTAAAAGAGCATATAAAGTGTAAAAACATGCGAAATGAGGTTAGAACCGGTTTTAACCGGTTTAAAAGAAGATTTTTTTCTAATGCGGTCAAAAGAGCATATAAAGTGTAAAAACATGCGAATTGAGGTTTGATCCGGTTTAAAAGAAGCATTCTTGTAATACAGTTAAAACAGCATATGAAGTGTAAAAACATGGGAATTGAGGTTAGAACCAGTTTGATCGAGTTCAAATCGGTTTGATCCGGTTTAAAAGAAGAATTCATATAATACGGTCAAAACAGCATATAAAGTGTAAACACATGCGAATTGAGGTTAGAACTCCTTTGATCCTGTTGGAACTGATTAAAACAGGTTTTAAAGAAGAATTCTTGTAACACGGTCAAAACAGCATATAAAGTGTGAAAACATGCGAATTGAGGTTAGAACCGATTTGATCCTGTTGGAACCGGTTTGATCTAGTTTCAAAAAATGATTCTTGTAATACGATTAAAACAGCATATAAAGTGTAAAACTTGGAAATTGTTGTTATTACCTGTTTGATCCGGTTGGTACCGGTTTAATCCAGTTTAAAAGAAGAATTACTGTAATACGGTTAAAACAGCATATAAAGTGTAAAAACGTGCAAATTGAGGTTATTACCGGTTTGATTCGGTTGAAACCGGTTAAAACCAGTTTAAAAGAAGGATTGTTGTAGTACGGTCAAAACAGAATATAAATTTGCAAATTCAGCTAGGAACCAGTTTAATCCGGTTTAAAAGAAGAATTCTTTTAATAAAATCAAAAGAGCATATCAAGTGTAAAAACATGCAAATTGAGTTTAAAATCGGTTTGATCGGGTTGGAACCGGTTAAAACCGGTTTAAAAGAAGAATTCTTGTAATTCGGTTAAAACAGCATAAAAGTGAAAAAATATGCAAATTCAGGGTAGAACCGGTTTGATGCGGTTGAAACTGGTTAAAACCGGTTTAAAAGAAGAATTCTTGTAATTTGGTTAAAACAGCAATAATCTGTAAAAGCATGCGAATTGAGGATAGAACTCCTTTGATCCTGTTGGAACCGATTTGATCTAGTTTTAAAGAATGATTCTTGTAATACGATTAAAATAGCATATAAAGTGTAAAAACTTGCAAATTGAGGTTAGTACCGGTTTGATCCTTTTTGAATCGATTAAAACCGGTTTAAAAGAATAATTCTTGTAACACGGTCTAAACAGCATATAAAGTGTGAAAACATGCAAATTGAGGTTGGAACCGGTTAAAACCGGTTTAAAAGAAGATTTCATGTAGTACGGTCAAAACAGAATATAAATATGGAAATTGAGATAGGAACCAGTTAAATCCGGTTTAAAAAAGAAGAATATGGTCAAAACAGCATATATAGTGTAAAAATATGCAAATTAATGTTAGAAACCGTTTGATCCCGTTGGAACCGGTTTAAAAAAAGGATTCTTGTAGTACGGTCAAAATAGAATATAAATATGCAAATTGAGGTAAAAACCAGTTTAATCCGGTTTAAAAGAAGAATTCTTTTAATAATATCAAAAGAGCATATAAAGTGTAAAAACATGCAAATTGAGGTTAAAATCGGTTTGATCGGTTTGGAACCAGTTAAAACCGGTTTAAAAGAAGAATTCTTGTAATACGGTTAAAACAGCATATAAAGTGTAAAAACATGCGAATTGAGGTTAGAACTGGTTTGATGCGGTTTAAAAGGAACCGGTTAAAAAACAGTTTATAAAATGTAAAACTTGCAAATTGAGGTTAGTAATTTGGAACCGTTTAAAACAGCAATACGGTCAAAAGTTGAAAAACATGCGAATTGAGGTTAGAACTGGTTTGATGCGGTTTAAAAGAAAATAGAATTCTTGTAATACGTTAAAACAGCATATAAAATGTAAAACTTGCAAATTGAGGTTAGTACCGGTTTGATCCGGTTGAAACCAGTTTAAAACCGGTTTAAAAGAAGAATTCTTGTAATACGGTCAAAACAGCAAATAAAGTGTAAAACATGCAAATTGAGGTTAGAACCGGTTTGAGAACCGGTTAAAACCATATAAAGTGTTTGCGAATTGAGGTTAGTTTGAACCGGTTTAAAAGAAGATTTCTTGTAGTACGGTCAAAACAGAATATAAATACGTTGTAGGAAATAGTTTAATCCGGTTTAAAAGAAGAATTCTTGTAATACGGTCAAAACAGCATATAAAGTGTAAAACATGCAAATTGAGGTTAGAACCGGTTTGATCGGGTTGGAACCGGTTAAAACCGTTTTAAAAGAAGAATTCTTGTAATACGGTCAAAACAGCATATAAAGTGTAAAAACATGCGAATTGAGGTTAGAACCGGTTTGATCCGGTTGGAACTTGTTAAAACGGTTTAAAAGAAGAATTCTTGTAACACGGTCAAAACAGCATATAAAGTGTAAAACATGCGAATTGAGGTTAGAACCGATTTGATCCTGTTGGAACCGGTTTGATCTAGTTTAAAAAAGGATTCTTGTAATACGATTAAAACAGCATATAAAGTGTAAAAACTTGCAAATTGAGGTTATTACCTGTTTGATCCGGTTGGAACCGGTTTAATCCAGTTTAAAAGAAGAATTCTTGTAATACGGTTAAAACAGCATATAAAGTGTAAAACATGCAAATTGAGGTTATTACCGGTTTGATTCGGTTGAAACCGGTTAAAACCAGTTTAAAAGAAGATTTCTTGTAGTACGGTCAAAACAGAATATAAATTTGCAAATTCAGCTAGGAACCAGTTTAATCCGGTTTAAAAGAAGAATTCTTTTAATAAAATCAAAAGAGCATATCAAGTGTAAAACATGCAAATTGAGTTTAAAATCGGTTTGATCGGGTTGGAACCGGTTAAAACCGGTTTAAAAGAAGAATTCTTGTAATTCGGTTAAAACAGCATAAAAAGTGAAAAAATATGCAAATTGAGGTTAGAACCGGTTTGATGCGGTTGAAACTGGTTAAAACCGGTTTAAAAGAAGAATTCTTGTAATTTGGTTAAAACAGCAATAATCTGTAAAAGCATGCGAATTGAGGATAGAACTCCTTTGATCCTGTTGGAACCGATTTGATCTAGTTTTAAAGAATGATTCTTGTAATACGATTAAAACAGCATATAAAGTGTAAAACTTGCAAATTGAGGTTAGTACCGGTTTGATCCTTTTGAATCGATTAAAACCGGTTTAAAAGAATAATTCTTGTAACACGGTCTAAACAGCATATAAAGTGTGAAAACATGCAAATTGAGGTTGGAACCGGTTAAAACCGGTTTAAAAGAAGATTTCATGTAGTACGGTCAAAACAGAATATAAATATGGAAATTGAGATAGGAACCAGTTAAATCCGGTTTAAAAAGAAGAATATGGTCAAAACAGCATATATAGTGTAAAAATATGCAAATTAATGTTAGAAACCGTTTGATCCCGTTGGAACCGGTTTAAAAAAAAGAAGGATTCTTGTAGTACGGTCAAAATAGAATATAAATATGCAAATTGAGGTAAAACCAGTTTAATCCGGTTTAAAAGAAGAATTCTTTTAATAATATCAAGTGTAAAAACATGCAAATTGAGGTTAAAATCGGTTTGATCGGGTTGGAACCAAAAACCGGTTTAAAAGAAGAATTGAATACGGTTAAAACAGCATATAAAGATAAAAACATGGTTGAAATGAGTTAAAACCGGTTTAAAAGAAGAATTCTTGTAATACGGTTAAAACAGCATATAAAGTGTAAAACATGCAAATTGAGGTTAGTACCGGTTTGATCCTGTTGGAACCGTTTAAAACCGGTTTAAAAAAAGAATTCTTGTAATACGGTTAAAACAGCATATAAAGTGTTAAAACATGCGAATTGAGGTTAGAACCGGTTTGATCCGGTTTAAAAGGAGATTCTTGTAATACGGTTAAAACAGCATATAAAATGTAAAACTTGCAAATTGAGGTTAGAACCGGTTTGATCCGGTTGGAACCGGTTAAAACCGGTTTAAAAGAAGAATTCTTGTAATACGGTCAAAAAAGCATATAAAGTGTAAAAACATGCGAATTGAGGTTAGAACCGGTTTGATCTAGGTTTGAACCGGTTTTAAACCGGTTTAAAAAAGCAAGATTTCTTGTAGTACGGTCAAAACAGAATATAAATACCAAATTGATGGTAGGAACCAGTTTAATCCGGTTTAAAAGAAGGATTCTTGTAATACGGTCAAAACAGCATATAAAGTGTAAAACATGCAAATTGAGGTTAGAACCGGTTTGATCGGTTGGAACCGGTTAAAACCGGTTTAAAAGAAGAATTCTTGTAATACGGTTAAAACAGCATATAAAGTGTAAAAACATGCAAATTGAGGTTAGAGGTTTGATCCGGTTTGAACCGGTTAAAACGGTTTAAAAGAAGAACCAAAACAGATATAATCCGGTTTGAAACCGGTTTAAAAGAAGAATTCTTGTAATACGGTTAAAACAGCATATAAAATGTAAAAACAATGCAGATTGAGGTTAGAACCGGTTTGATCCAGTTTAAAAGAAGATTTCTTGTAATACGGTTAAAACAGCATATAAAGTGTAAAACATGGAAATTGAGGTTAGAACCGGTTTGATCCGGTTTAAAAGGAGGTTGTAATTTTGTTAAAACAGCATATAAAGTTAAAAACATGCGAATTGAGGTTAGAACTGGTTTGATGCGGTTTAAAGAAGAATTCTTGTAATACGGTTAAAACAGCATATAAAGTGTAAAAACATGCGAATTGAGGTTAGAACCGGTTTGACTAGGTTTGAACCGGTTGAAACCGGTTTAAAAGAAGATTTCTTGTAGTACGGTCAAAACAGAATATAAATATGCAAATTGTGGTAGGAACAAGTTTAATCCGGTTTAAAAGAAAAATTATTTTAATAAAATCAAAACAGCATATAAAGTGTAAAAACATGCAAATTGATATTAAAATCGATTTGATCCGGTTGGAGCCGATTAAAACCGGTTTAAAAGAAGAATACTTGTATTTCGGTTAAAACAGCATATAAAGTGTAAAAACATGCGAATTGAGGTTAGAACCGGTTAAAACCGGTTTAAAAGAAGATTTTTTTCTAATGCGGTCAAAAGAGCATATAAAGTGTAAAAACATGCGAATTGAGGTTTGATCCGGTTTAAAAGAAGCATTCTTGTAATACAGTTAAAACAGCATATGAAGTGTAAAAACATGGGAATTGAGGTTAGAACCGGTTTGATCGAGTTCAAATCGGTTTGATCCGGTTTAAAAGAAGAATTCATATAATACGGTCAAAACAGCATATAAAGTGTAAACACATGCGAATTGAGGTTAGAACCGATTTGATCCTGTTGGAACCGATTAAAACCGGTTTAAAAGAAGAATTCTTGTAACACGGTCAAAACAGCATATAAAGTGTGAAAACATGCGAATTGAGGTTAGAACCGATTTGATCCTGTTGGAACCGGTTTAATCCAGTTTAAAAGAAGAATTACTGTAATACGGTTAAAACAGCATATAAAGTGTAAAACATGCAAATTGATGTTATTTGATCCGGTTGGAACCAGTTAAAACCGGTTTAAAAGAAGAATTCTGTAATACGGTTAAAACAGCATATAAAGTGTAAAAAACATGCAAATTGAGGTTAGAACCGGTTTGATCCGGTTGAAACCGGTTTAAAAGAAGGATTCTTGTAGTACGGTCAAAACAGAATATAAATATGCAAATTGAGGTAGGAACCAGTTTAATCCGGTTTAAAAGAAGAATTCTTTTAATACGGTCAAAACAGCATATCAAGTGTAAAACATGCAAATTGAGGTTAAAATCGGTTTGATCGGGTTGGAACCGGTTAAAACCGGTTTAAAAGAAGAATTCTTGTAATACGGTTAAAACAGCATATAAAGTGTAAAAACATGCAAATTGAGGTTAGAACTGGTTTGATTCTGTTGGAACCGGTTAAAACCGGTTTAAAAAAAGAATTCTTGTAATTCGGTTAAAACAGCATATAAAGTGTAAAACATGCGAATTGAGGTTAGAACCGGTTTGATCCTGTTGGACCGGTTTAAAAGAAAAATGATTCTTGTAATACGGTTAAAACAGCATATAAAGTGTAAAACATGCAAATTGAGGTTAGTACCGGTTTGATCCGGTTGGAACCAGTTAAAACCGGTTTAAAAGAATAATTCTTGTAATACGGTTAAAACAGCATATAAAGTGTAAAACATGCGAATTGAGGTTAGAACCGGTTTGACTAGGTTTGAACCGGTTAAAACCGGTTTAAAAGAAGATTTCTTGTAGTACGGTCAAAACAGAATATAAATATGCAAATTGTGGTAGGAACCAGTTTAATCCGGTTTAAAAGAAGGATTCTTGTAATACGGTCAAAACAGCATATAAAGTGTAAAACATGCAAATTGAGGTTAGAACCGGTTTGATCCAGTTGGAACCGGTTAAAACCGGTTAAAAGAAGAATTCTTGTAATACGGTTAAAACAGCATATAAAGTGTAAAAACATGGAAATTGAGGTTAGAACCGGTTTGATCCGGTTGGAACCAGATATAAAGTGTAATTTTGAACCGGTTTAATCCAGAAGAATTCTTGTAATACGGTTAAAACAGCATATAAAGTGTAAAACATGCGAATTGAGGTTAGAACCGGTTTGATCCGGTTTAAAAGGAGGATTCTTGTAATACGGTTAAAACAGCATATAAAGTGTAAAAACTTGGAAATTGAGGTTAATACAGGTTTGATTCGGTTGGAACCGGTTAAAACCTGTTCAAATGAAGAATTCTTGTAATAAAGTGAAAACAGCATATAAAGTGTAAAACATGCGAAATTGAGGTTAGAACCGGTTTGACTAGGTTTGAACCGGTTTAAACCGGTTTAAAAGAAGATTTCTTGTAGTACGGTCAAAACAGAATATAAATATGCAAATTGTGGTAGGAACAAGTTTAATCCGGTTTAAAAGAAAAATTCTTTTAATAAAATCAAAACAGCATATAAAGTGTAAAAACATGCAAATTGATATTAAAATCGATTTGATCCGGTTGGAGCCGATTAAAACCGGTTTAAAAGAAGAATACTTGTATTTCGGTTAAAACAGCATATAAAGTGTAAAAACATGCGAATTGAGGTTAGAACCGGTTAAAACCGGTTTAAAAGAAGATTTTTTTCTAATGCGGTCAAAAGAGCATATAAAGTGTAAAAACATGCGAATTGAGGTTTGATCCGGTTTAAAAGAAGCATTCTTGTAATACAGTTAAAACAGCATATGAAGTGTAAAAACATGGGAATTGAGGTTAGAACCGGTTTGATCGAGTTCAAATCGGTTTGATCCGGTTTAAAAGAAGAATTCATATAATACGGTCAAAACAGCATATAAAGTGTAAACACATGCGAATTGAGGTTAGAACTCCTTTGATCCTGTTGGAACTGATTAAAACAGGTTTAAAAGAAGAATTCTTGTAACACGGTCAAAACAGCATATAAAGTGTGAAAACATGCGAATTGAGGTTAGAACCGATTTGATCCTGTTGGAACCGGTTTGATCTAGTTTCAAAAAATGATTCTTGTAATACGATTAAAACAGCATATAAAGTGTAAAAACTTGGAAATTGTTGTTATTACCTGTTTGATCCGGTTGGTACCGGTTTAATCCAGTTTAAAAGAAGAATTACTGTAATACGGTTAAAACAGCATATAAAGTGTAAAAACGTGCAAATTGAGGTTATTACCGGTTTGATTCAGGTTGAAACCGGTTAAAACCAGTTTAAAAGAAGGATTGTTGTAGTACGGTCAAAACAGAATATAAATTTGCAAATTCAGCTAGGAACCAGTTTAATCCGGTTTAAAAGAAGAATTCTTTTAATAAAATCAAAAGAGCATATCAAGTGTAAAAACATGCAAATTGAGTTTAAAATCGGTTTGATCGGGTTGGAACCGGTTAAAACCGGTTTAAAAGAAGAATTCTTGCAATTCGGTTAAAACAGCATAAAAAGTGAAAAAATATGCAAATTCAGGGTAGAACCGGTTTGATGCGGTTGAAACTGGTTAAAACCGGTTTAAAAGAAGAATTCTTGTAATTTGGTTAAAACAGCAATAATCTGTAAAAGCATGCGAATTGAGGATAGAACTCCTTTGATCCTGTTGGAACCGATTTGATCTAGTTTTAAAGAATGATTCTTGTAATACGATTAAAATAGCATATAAAGTGTAAAAACTTGCAAATTGAGGTTAGTACCGGTTTGATCCTTTTTGAATCGATTAAAACCGGTTTAAAAGAATAATTCTTGTAACACGGTCTAAACAGCATATAAAGTGTGAAAACATGCAAATTGAGGTTGGAACCGGTTAAAACCGGTTTAAAAGAAGATTTCATGTAGTACGGTCAAAACAGAATATAAATATGGAAATTGAGATAGGAACCAGTTAAATCCGGTTTAAAAGAAGAATATGGTCAAAACAGCATATATAGTGTAAAAATATGCAAATTAATGTTAGAAACCGTTTGATCCCGTTGGAACCGGTTTAAAAAAAGGATTCTTGTAGTACGGTCAAAATAGAATATAAATATGCAAATTGAGGTAAAAACCAGTTTAATCCGGTTTAAAAGAAGAATTCTTTTAATAATATCAAAAGAGCATATTAAGTGTAAAAACATGCAAATTGAGGTTAAAATCGGTTTGATCGGGTTGGAACCAGTTAAAACCGGTTTAAATGAAGAATTCTTGTAATACGGTTAAAATAGCATATAAAGTGTAAAAGAATGCAAATTGAGGTTAGTACTGGTTTGATTCTGTTGGAACCGGTTAAAAGCGGTTTAAAAAAAGAATTCTAGTAATTCCGTTAAAACAGGAGAGAAAGTTGAAAAACATGCGAATTGACGTTAGAACTGGTTTGATACGGTTTAAAAAAGAATTCTTGTAATACGGTTAAAACAGCATATAAAATGTAAAAACTTGCAAATTGAGGTTAGTACCGGTTTGATCCGGTTTGAACCGGTTAAAACCGGTTTAAAAGAAGATTTCTTGTAATACGGTCAAAACAGAATATAAAGTGTAAAAACATGCAAATTGAACCGGTGACTAGGTTTGAACCGGTAGGAAATAGTTTAATCCGGTTTAAAAGAAGGATTCTTGTAATACGGTCAAAACAGCAAATAAAGTGTAAAAACATGCAAATTGAGGTTAGAACCGGTTTGATCGGGTTGGAACCGGTTAAAACGAATTTAAAAGAAGAATTCTTGTAATACGGTTAAAACAGCATATAAAGTGTAAAAACATGGATATTGAGGTTAGAACCGGTTTGATCCGGTTGGAACCAGATTAATCCGGTTTGAACGAGTTTAGAAGAAGAATTCTTGTAATACGGTCAAAACAGCATATAAAGTGTAAAAACATGCGAATTGAGGTTAGAACCGGTTTGATCCTCATTAAAAGAAGGATTCTTGTAATACGGGTAAAACAGCATATAAAGTGTAAAAACTTGGAAATTGAGGTTATTACCGGTTTGATTCGGTTGGAACCGGTTAAAACCTGTTCAAATGAAGAATTCTTGTAATAAAGTGAAAACAGCATATAAAGTGTAAAAAGATGCGAAATCATGTTAGAACCGGTTTGACCAGGTTTGAACCGGTTAAAACCGGTTTAAAATAACATTTCTTGTAGTACGGTCAAAACAGAATATAAATATGCAAATTGTAATAGGAACAAGTTTAATCCGGTTTAAAAGAAAAATTCTTTTAATAAAATCAAAACAGCATATAAAGTGTAAAAAAATGCAAATTGATATTAAAATCGATTTGATCTGGTTGGAGCCGATTAAAACCGGTTTAAAAGAAGAATACTTGTATTTCGGTTAAAACAGCATATAAAGTGTAAAAACATGCGAATTGAGGTTAGAACCGGTTAAAACCGGTTTAAAAGAAGATTTTTTCTAATGCGGTCAAAAGAGCATATAAAGTGTAAAAACATGCGAATTGAGGTTTGATCCGGTTTAAAAGAAGCATTCTTGTAATACAGTTAAAACAGCATATAAAGTGTAAAACATGGGAATTGAGGTTAGAACCGGTTTGATCGAGTTCAAATCGGTTTGATCCGGTTTAAAAGAAGAATTCTTGTAATACGGTCAAAACAGCATATAAAGTGTAAACACATGCGAATTGAGGTTAGAACTCCTTTGATCCTGTTGGAACCGATTAAAACAGGTTTAAAAGAATAATTCTTGTAACACGGTCTAAACAGCATATAAAGTGTGAAAACATGCAAATTGGGGTTGGAACCGGTTAAAACCGGTTTAAAAGAAGATTTCATGTAGTACGGTCAAAACAGAATATAAATATGGAAATTGAGATAGGAACCAGTTAAATCCGGTTTAAAAGAAGAATATGGTCAAAACAGCATATATAGTGTAAAAACATGCAAATTAATGTTAGAAACCGTTTGATCCCGTTGGAACCGGTTTAAAAAAAGGATTCTTGTAGTACGGTCAAAATAGAATATAAATATGCAAATTGAGGTAAAAACCAGTTTAATCCGGTTTAAAAGAAGAATTCTTTTAATAATATCAAAAGAGCATATTAAGTGTAAAAACATGCAAATTGAGGTTAAAATCGGTTTGATCGGGTTGGAACCAGTTAAAACCGGTTTAAATGAAGAATTCTTGTAATACGGTTAAAATAGCATATAAAGTGTAAAAGAATGCAAATTGAGGTTAGTACTGGTTTGATTCTGTTGGAAGCGGTTAAAAGCGGTTTAAAAAAAGAATTCTAGTAATTCCGTTAAAACAGCAGATAAAGTGTAAAAACATGCGAATTGACGTTAGAACTGGTTTGATACGGTTTAAAAAAAGAATTCTTGTAATACGGTTAAAACAGCATATAAAATGTAAAAACTTGCAAATTGAGGTTAGTACCGGTTTGATCCGTTTGGAACCAGTTAAAACCGGTTTAAAAGAATAATTCTTGTAATACGGTCAAAAAAGCAAATAAAGTGTAAAAACATGCGAATTGAGGTTAGAACCGGTTTGACTAGGTTTGAACCGGTTTAAACCGGTTTAAAAGAAGATTTCTTGTAGTACGGTCAAAACAGAATATAAATACGCAAATTGTGGTAGGAAATAGTTTAATCCGGTTTCAAAGAAGGATTCTTGTAATACGGTCAAAACAGCATATAAAGTGTAAAAACATGCAAATTGAGGTTAGAACCGGTTTGATCGGGTTGGAACCGGTATAAAACGAATTTAAAAGAAGAATTCTTGTAATACGGTTAAAACAGCATATAAAGTGTAAAAACATGGATATTGAGGTTAGAACCGGTTTGATCCGGTTGGAACCAGATTAATCCGGTTTGAACGAGTTTAGAAGAAGAATTCTTGTAATACGGTCAAAACAGCATATAAAGTGTAAAAACATGCGAATTGAGGTTAGAACCGGTTTGATCCTCATTAAAAGAAGGATTCTTGTAATACGGTTAAAACAGCATATAAAGTGTAAAAACTTGGAAATTGAGGTTATTACCGGTTTGATTCGGTTGGAACCGGTTAAAACCTGTTCAAATGAAGAATTCTTGTAATAAAGTGAAAACAGCATATAAAGTGTAAAAAGATGCGAAATCATGTTAGAACCGGTTTGACCAGGTTTGAACCGGTTAAAACCGGTTTAAAATAACATTTCTTGTAGTACGGTCAAAACAGAATATAAATATGCAAATTGTAATAGGAACAAGTTTAATCCGGTTTAAAGGAAAATTCTTTTAATAAAATCAAAACAGCATATAAAGTGTAAAAAAATGCAAATTGATATTAAAATCGATTTGATCTGGTTGGAGCCGATTAAAACCGGTTTAAAAGAAGAATACTTGTATTTCGGTTAAAACAGCATATAAAGTGTAAAAACATGCGAATTGAGGTTAGAACCGGTTAAAACCGGTTTAAAAGAAGATTTTTTTCTAATGCGGTCAAAAGAGCATATAAAGTGTAAAAACATGCGAATTGAGGTTTGATCCGGTTTAAAAGAAGCATTCTTGTAATACAGTTAAAACAGCATATGAAGTGTAAAAACATGGGAATTGAGGTTAGAACCGGTTTGATCGAGTTCAAATCGGTTTGATCCGGTTTAAAAGAAGAATTCATATAATACGGTCAAAACAGCATATAAAGTGTAAACACATGCGAATTGAGGTTAGAACTCCTTTGATCCTGTTGGAACCGATTAAAACAGGTTTAAAAGAAGAATTCTTGTAACACGGTCAAAACAGCATATAAAGTGTGAAAACATGCGAATTGAGGTTAGAACCGATTTGATCCTGTTGGAACCGGTTTGATCTAGTTTCAAAAAAATGATTCTTGTAATACGATTAAAACAGCATATAAAGTGTAAAAACTTGGAAATTGTTGTTATTACCTGTTTGATCCGGTTGGTACCGGTTTAATCCAGTTTAAAAGAAGAATTACTGTAATACGGTTAAAACAGCATATAAAGTGTAAAAACATGCAAATTGAGGTTATTACCGGTTTGATTCGGTTGAAACCGGTTAAAACCAGTTTAAAAGAAGGATTGTTGTAGTACGGTCAAAACAGAATATAAATTTGCAAATTGAGGTAAGCTAGTTTAACCAGTTTAAAAGAAGAATTCTTTTAATAAAATCAAAAGATATATCAAGTGTAAAACATGCAAATTGAGTTTAAAATCGGTTTGATCCGGTTGGAACCGGTTAAAACCGGTTTAAAAGAAGAATTCTTGTAATTCGGTTAAAACAGCATATAAAGTGTAAAAATATGCGAATTGAGGTTAGAACCGGTTTGATGGTTAAAACCGGTTGGAACCGGTTAAAACCGGTTTAAAAGAAGAATTCTTGTAATTTGGTTAAAACAGCATATAATCTGTAAAAAATATGCGAATTGAGGTTAGAACTCCTTTGATCCTGTTGGAACCGATTTGATCTAGTTTAAAAGAATGATTCTTGTAATACGATTAAAACAGCATATAAAGTGTAAAAACTTGCAAATTGAGGTTAGTACCGGTTTGATCCTTTTTGAATCGATTAAAACCGGTTTAAAAGAATAATTCTTGTAACACGGTCTAAACAGCATATAAAGTGTGAAAACATGCAAATTGAGGTTGGAACCGGTTAAACCGGTTTAAAAGAAGATTTCATGTAGTACGGTCAAAACAGAATATAAATATGGAAATTGAGATAGGAACCAGTTAAATCCGGTTTAAAAGAAGAATAATATGGTCAAAACAGCATATATAGTGTAAAAAATATGCAAATTAATGTTAGAAACCGTTTGATCCCGTTGGAACCGGTTTAAAAAAAGGATTCTTGTAGTACGGTCAAAATAGAATATAAATATGCAAATTGAGGTAAAAACCAGTTTAATCCGGTTTAAAAGAAGAATTCTTTTAATAATATCAAAAGAGCATATAAAGTGTAAAAACATGCAAATTGAGGTTAAAATCGGTTTGATCGGGTTGGAACCAGTTAAAACCGGTTTAAATGAAGAATTCTTGTAATACGGTTAAAATAGCATATAAAGTGTAAAAGAATGCAAATTGAGGTTAGTACTGGTTTGATTCTATTGGAACCGGTTAAAAGCGGTTTAAAAAAAGAATTCTAGTAATTCCGTTAAAACAGGAGAGAAAGTTGAAAAACATGCGAATTGACGTTAGAACTGGTTTGATACGGTTTAAAAAAAGAATTCTTGTAATACGGTTAAAACAGCATATAAAATGTAAAAACTTGCAAATTGAGGTTAGTACCGGTTTGACTAGGTTAGAACCGGTTTAAACCGGTTTAAAAGAAAATTTCTTGTAGTACGGTCAAAACAGAATATAAATACGCAAATTGTGGTAGGAAATAGTTTAATCCGGTTTCAAAGAAGGATTCTTGTAATACGGTCAAAACAGCAAATAAAGTGTAAAAACATGCAAATTGAGGTTAGAACCGGTTTGATCGGGTTGGAACCGGTTAAAACGAATTTAAAAGAAGAATTCTTGTAATACGGTTAAAACAGCATATAAAGTGTAAAAACATGGATATTGAGGTTAGAACCGGTTTGATCCGGTTGGAACCAGATTAATCCGGTTTGAACCAGTTTAGAAGAAGAATTCTTGTAATACGGTCAAAACAGCATATAAAGTGTAAAAACATGCGAATTGAGGTTAGAACCGGTTTGATCCTCATTAAAAGAAGGATTCTTGTAATACGGGTAAAACAGCATATAAAGTGTAAAAACTTGGAAATTGAGGTTATTACCGGTTTGATTCGGTTGGAACCGGTTAAAACCTGTTCAAATGAAGAATTCTTGTAATAAAGTGAAAACAGCATATAAAGTGTAAAAACATGCGAAATCATGTTAGAACCGGTTTGACCAGGTTTGAACCGGTTAAAACCGGTTTAAAATAACATTTCTTGTAGTACGGTCAAAACAGAATATAAATATGCAAATTGTAATAGGAACAAGTTTAATCCGGTTTAAAAGAAAAATTCTTTTAATAAAATCAAAACAGCATATAAAGTGTAAAAAAATGCAAATTGATATTAAAATCGATTTGATCTGGTTGGAGCCGATTAAAACCGGTTTAAAAGAAGAATACTTGTATTTCGGTTAAAACAGCATATAAAGTGTAAAAACATGCGAATTGAGGTTAGAACCGGTTAAAACCGGTTTAAAAGAAGATTTTTTTCTAATGCGGTCAAAAGAGCATATAAAGTGTAAAAACATGCGAATTGAGGTTTGATCCGGTTTAAAAGAAGCATTCTTGTAATACAGTTAAAACAGCATATGAAGTGTAAAAACATGGGAATTGAGGTTAGAACCGGTTTGATCGAGTTCAAATCGGTTTGATCCGGTTTAAAAGAAGAATTCATATAATACGGTCAAAACAGCATATAAAGTGTAAACACATGCGAATTGAGGTTAGAACTCCTTTGATCCTGTTGGAACCGATTAAAACAGGTTTAAAAGAAGAATTCTTGTAACACGGTCAAAACAGCATATAAAGTGTGAAAACATGCGAATTGAGGTTAGAACCGATTTGATCCTGTTGGAACCGGTTTGATCTAGTTTCAAAAAATGATTCTTGTAATACGATTAAAACAGCATATAAAGTGTAAAAACTTGGAAATTGTTGTTATTACCTGTTTGATCCGGTTGGTACCGGTTTAATCCAGTTTAAAAGAAGAATTACTGTAATACGGTTAAAACAGCATATAAAGTGTAAAAACGTGCAAATTGAGGTTATTACCGGTTTGATTCGGTTGAAACCGGTTAAAACCAGTTTAAAAGAAGGATTGTTGTAGTACGGTCAAAACAGAATATAAATTTGCAAATTCAGCTAGGAACCAGTTTAATCAAAAGATCATATCAAGTGTAAAAACATGCAAATTGAGTTTAAAATCGGTTTGATCGGGTTGGAACCGGTTAAAACCGGTTTAAAAGAAGAATTCTTGCAATTCGGTTAAAACAGCATAAAAAGTGTGAAAAAATGCAAATTGAGGGTAGAACCGGTTTGATGCGGTTGGAACTGGTTAAAACCGGTTTAAAAGAAGAATTCTTGTAATTTGGTTAAAACAGCAATAATCTGTAAAAGCATGCGAATTGAGGATAGAACTCCTTTGATCCTGTTGGAACCGATTTGATCTAGTTTTAAAGAATGATTCTTGTAATACGATTAAAACAGCATATAAAGTGTAAAAACTTGCAAATTGAGGTTAGTACCGGTTTGATCCTTTTTGAATCGATTAAAACCGGTTTAAAAGAATAATTCTTGTAACACGGTCTAAACAGCATATAAAGTGTGAAAACATGCAAATTGAGGTTGGAACCGGTTAAAACCGGTTTAAAAGAAGATTTCATGTAGTACGGTCAAAACAGAATATAAATATGGAAATTGAGATAGGAACCAGTTAAATCCGGTTTAAAAGAAGAATATGGTCAAAACAGCATATATAGTGTAAAAACATGCAAATTAATGTTAGAAACCGTTTGATCCCGTTGGAACCGGTTTAAAAAAAGGATTCTTGTAGTACGGTCAAAATAGAATATAAATATGCAAATTGAGGTAAAAACCAGTTTAATCCGGTTTAAAAGAAGAATTCTTTTAATAATATCAAAAGAGCATATTAAGTGTAAAAACATGCAAATTGAGGTTAAAATCGGTTTGATCGGGTTGGAACCAGTTAAAACCGGTTTAAATGAAGAATTCTTGTAATACGGTTAAAATAGCATATAAAGTGTAAAAGAATGCAAATTGAGGTTAGTTCTGGTTTGATTCTATTGGAACCGGTTAAAAGCGGTTTAAAAAAAGAATTCTAGTAATTCCGTTAAAACAGGAGAGAAAGTTGAAAAACATGCGAATTGACGTTAGAACTGGTTTGATACGGTTTAAAAAGAGAATTCTTGTAATACGGTTAAAACAGCATATAAAATGTAAAAACTTGCAAATTGAGGTTAGTACCGGTTTGACTAGGTTAGAACCGGTTTAAACCGGTTTAAAAGAAAATTTCTTGTAGTATGGTCAAAACAGAATATAAATACGCAAATTGTGGTAGGAAATAGTTTAATCCGGTTTCAAAGAAGGATTCTTGTAATACGGTCAAAACAGCAAATAAAGTGTAAAACATGCAAATTGAGGTTAGAACCGGTTTGATCGGGTTGGAACCGGTTAAAACGAATTTAAAAGAAGAATTCTTGTAATACGGTTAAAACAGCATATAAAGTGTAAAAACATGGATATTGAGGTTAGAACCGGTTTGATCCGGTTGGAACCAGATTAATCCGGTTTGAACCAGTTTAGAAGAAGAATTCTTGTAATACGGTCAAAACAGCATATAAAGTGTAAAAAACATGCAGAATTGAGGTTAGAACCGGTTTGATCCTCATTAAAAGAAGGATTCTTGTAATACGGGTAAAACAGCATATAAAGTGTAAAAACTTGGAAATTGAGGTTATTACCGGTTTGATTCGGTTGGAACCGGTTAAAACCGGTATAAAAGAAGGATTCTTGTAGTACTATCAAAACAGAATATAAATATGTAAATTGAGGTTAGAACCGGTTTGATGCGGTTCAAAAGAAGAATCCTTGTAATACGGTTAAAACAGAATATAAAGTGTAAAACATGCAAATTGAGGTTATTCCGGTTTGATCCGGTTGGAAACCGATTAAAACCGGTTTAAAAGAAGAATTCTTGTAATAAATCAAAACAGCATATAAAGTGTAAAACATGCAAAAATTAGAGGTTTGATCCGGTTTGATCCTTTTGAACCGGTTAAAACCAGTTTAAAAGAAGAATTCTTGTAATACGGTCAAAACAGCATATAAAGTGTGAAAATATGCAAATTGATTTGGGTACCGGTAAAAACCGGTTTAAAAGAAGATTTCATGTAGTACAGTCAAAACAGAATATAAATATACAAATTGAGGTAGGAACCAGTTTAATCCAGTTTAAAAGAAGAATTCTTGTAATACGGTTAAAAGAGCATATAAAGTGTAAAAACATGAAAATTGATGTTAGTACCGGTTTGATTCGGTTGAAACCGGTTAAAACCGGTTAGAAGAAGAATTCTTGTAATTTGGTTAAAACAGTATATAAAGTGTAAATACATGTACATTGAGGTTAGTAACGTTTTGATCCGGTTTGAATCAGTTAAAACCGTTTTAACAGAAGAATTCTTGTAATACGGTCAAAACAGCATATAAAGTGTAAAAACATGAAAATTGAGGTAAGAACCTGTTTGATTCGGTGGTAAACGGTTTAAACCGGTTAAGAAGAAGAATTCTTGTAATAAAGTCAAAACAGCATATAAAATGTAAAAACATACGAATTGAGTGTAGAACCGGTTTGATCAGGTTGGAAATGGTTAAAACTGGTTTAAAAGAAGATTTCTTGTAGTACTCTGAAAACAGAGTATAAATATGCAAATTGACGTAGGAACCAGTTTAATCCTGTTTAAAAGAAGAATTCTTTTAGTGAAATCAAAAGAGCATATAAAGTGTAAAAACATGCAAATTGAGGTTAAAAACGGTTTAATCTGGTTTCAACCAGTTAAAACTGGTTTAAAAGAAGAATTCTTGTAATACGGTCAAAACAGCATATAAAGTGTAAAAACATGCGAATTGAGGTTAAAACCAGTTTGATCCATTTGGAACCGGTTAAAACCGGTTTGAAAGAAGAATTCTTGTAATAAAGTCCAAACAGCATATAAAAACATGCGAATTGAGTTTAAAACAGGTTTGATCCGGCTGGAACCGGTTAAAACCGGATTAAAAGATTTCTTGTAATACGGTTAAAACAGCATATAAAGTGTAAAAACATGTGAATTGAGGTTTGATCCGATTGAAATCGGTTAGATCCGGTTTAAAAGAAGGATTCTTGTTATACGGTTAAAACAGCTTATAAAGTGTAAAAACATGGAAATTGTGGATAGAAGAGGTTTGATTTGGTTGGAACCAGATTAATCCAGTTTGATGCGGTTTAAAAGAAGAATTCTTGTAATATTGTTAAAACAGCATATAAAGTGTAAAACATGCAATTTGAGGTTAGAACCGGTTTGATCACTTGGAACTGGTTAAAACCGGTTTAAAAGAAGAATTCTTGTAATACGGTCAAAACAGCATATAAAGTGTAAAAACATGCAAATTGAGGTTAGAACCGGTTTGATCCGGTTGGTGAAAAACGGTTTAAACCGGTTAAAAAGAAGAATTCTTGTAATAAAGTCAAAACAGCATATAAAGTGTAAAAACATGTGAATTGAGGTTTGAACCGGTTTGAAACCGGTTAGATCCGGTTTAAAAGAAGAATTCTTGTAATACGGTTAAAACAGCATATAAAGTGTAAAAACATGGAAATTGAGGTTAGAACCGGTTTGATTTGGTTGGAACCGATTAAAACCGGTTTAAAAGAAGAATTCTTGTAATACGGTTAAAACAGCATATAAAATGTAAAAAACATGCGAATTGAGGTTAGAACCGGTTTGATCCGGTTGGAACCTGTTAAAACCGGTTTAAAAGAAAATTCTTGTAATACGGTTAAAACAGCATATAAAGTGTAAAATTGTAATATGTATATTGAGGTTAGAAGAGATTTGATCCGGTTGGAAACGGTTTGATCCGGTTTAAAAGAAGAATTCTTGTAATACAGTTAAAACAGCATATAAAGTGTAAAAACATGCGAATTGAGGTTAGAACCGGTTTGATGGTTGGAACCGGTTAAAACCGGTTTAAAAGAAGATTTCTTGTAGTACGGTCAAAACAGAATATAAATATGCAAATTGAGGTAGGAACCAGTTTAATCCGGTTTAAAAGAAGAATTCTTTTAATAAAATCAAAAAAAGCATATAAATAGTAAAACATGCAAATTGAGGTTAAAACCGGTTTAAAAGATTTCTTGTAAACCAGTTTAAAAGAAGAATATAAAGTGTAAAAACATGCGAATTGAGGATTGATCATGTTTGAACCGGTTGGAACCGGTTTGATCCGGTTTAAAAGAAGAATTCTTGTAATACGGTTAAAACAGCATATAAAGTGTAAAATCATGCAAATTGAGGATAAAACGGTTTGATCCGGTTTGATTTGGTTTAAAAGAAGATTTCTTGTAATACTGTTAAAACAGCATATAAAGTGTAAAAACAGCATGAAAATTGAGGTGCGAATTGAGGATAAAACCGGTTTGATCCGGTTTAAAAGAAGAATTCTTGTAATACGGTCAAAACAGCATATAAAGTGTAAAACATGCAATTGAGGTTAGAACCAGTTTGATCCGGTTGGAACCTGTTAAAACCGGTTTAAAAGAAGAATTCTTGTAATAAAAGTTAAAACAGCATATAAAGTGTAAAAAACATGCACATTGAGGTTAAGAACCGGTTTGATCCGGTGGAAATGGTTAAAACCAGTTAAAAGAAGAATTCTTGTAATACGGTCAAAACAGCATATAAAGTGTAAAAAGAACTGATTTGATCTGGTTGGAACCAGTTGATCCAGTTTGAACCGGTTTAAAAAGAAGAATTCTTGTAATACGGTTAAAACAGCATATAAAGTGTAAAAAATGCAAATTGAGGTTAGAACAGGTTTGATCCGGTTGGAACCGAGAAGAATTTTTTTAAAAGAAGAATTCTTGTAATAAAAACAGCATATAAAGTGTAAAACATGCAAATTGAGGTTAGAACCGGATTGATCCGGTTGGAACCGATTAAAACCGGTTTAAAAGAAGAATTCTTGTAATACGGTTAAAACAGCATATAAAGTGTAAAACATGCAAATTGAGGTTAATACCGGTTTGATCAGGTTGGAACCGGTTAAAACCGGTTTAAAAGAAGATTTCTTGTAGTACGGTCAAAACAGAATATAAA
>NW_027467782.1:6975684-7059793 GCF_004210375.1 Tachypleus tridentatus | reverse complement strand
AAACAGCATATAAAGTGTAAAAAAATGCAAATTGATATTAAAATCGATTTGATCTGGTTGGAACCGATTAAAACCGGTTTAAAAGAAGAATACTTGTATTTCGGTTAAAACAGCATATAAAGTGTAAAAAACATGCGAATTGAGGTTAGAACCGGTTAAAACCGGTTTAAAAGAAGATTTTTTGTAATACGGTCAAAACAGCATATAAAGTGTAAAAACATGCGAATTGAGGTTTGATCCGGTTTAAAAGAAGCATTCTTGTAATACAGTTAAAACAGCATATAAAGTGTAAAACATGGAAATTGAGGTTAGAACCGGTTTGATCGAGTTCAAATCGGTTTGATCCAGTTTAAAAGAAGAATTCTTATAATACGGTCAAAACAGCATATAAAGTGTAAAAACATGCGAATTGAGGTTAGAACTCCTTTGATCCTGTTGGAACCGATTAAAACAGGTTTAAAAGAAGAATTCTTGTAATACGGTCAAAACAGCATATAAAGTGTGAAAACATGCAAATTGAGGTTAGAACCGATTTGATCCTGTTGGAACCGGTTTGATCTAGTTTAAAAGAAGATTCTTGTAATACGATTAAAACAGCATATAAAGTGTAAAAACTTGCAAATTGAGGTTATTACCTGTTTGATCCGGTTGGTACCGGTTTAATCCAGTTTAAAAGAAGAATTACTGTAATACGGTTAAAACAGCATATAAAGTGTAAAAACATGCAAATTGAGGTTATTACCGGTTTGATTCAGTTGAAACCGGTTAAAACCAGTTTAAAAGAAGGATTCTTGTAGTACGGTCAAAACAGAATATAAATTTGCAAATTCAGCTAGGAACCAGTTTAATCAAAAGATCATATCAAAACATGCAAATTGAGTTTAAAATCGGTTTGATCGGGTTGGAACCGGTTAAAACCGGTTTAAAAGAAGAATTCTTGTAATACGGTTAAAACAGCATATAAAGTGTAAAAAATATGCAAATTGAGGTTAGAACCGGTTTGATCCGGTTGGAACTGGTTAAAACCGGTTTAAAAGAAGAATTCTTGTAATTTGGTTAAAACAGCAATAATCTGTAAAACATGCGAATTGAGGATAGAACTCCTTTGATCCTGTTGGAACCGATTTGATCTAGTTTTAAAAGATGATTCTTGTAATACGATTAAAACAGCATATAAAGTGTAAAACTTGCAAATTGAGGTTAGTACCGGTTTGATCCTTTTGAATCGGTTAAAACCGGTTTAAAAGAAGAATTCTTGTAATACGGTCTAAACAGCATATAAAGTGTGAAAACATGCAAATTGAGGTTGGAACCGGTTTGATGTAGTACGGTCAAAACAGAATATAAATATGAAATTGAGATACGAACCAGTTGTTTAAAAGAAGTTAAAAACAGCATATAAAGGTAAAAAAACAAAATTGAGAGAAACCGTTTGATCCCGTTGGAACCGGTTTAAAAAAAAAATACGGTCAAAACAGAATATAAATGTGCAAATTGAGGTAAAACCAGTTTGATCCGGTTTAAAACCGGTTTAAAAGAAGAATTCTTGTAATAATATCAAAACAGCATATAAAGTGTAAAAACATGCAAATTGAGGTTAGAACCGGTTTGATCGGGTTGGAACCAGTTAAAACCGGTTTAAAAGAAGAATTCTTGTAATACGGTCAAAACAGCATATAAAGTGTAAAAAGTACATGCAAATTGAGGTTAGAACCAGTTTGATCCGGTTTAAAAGAAAAATTCTTGTAATACAGGTCAAAACAGCATATAAAGTGTAAAACATGCAAATTGAGGTTAGAACCGGTTTGATCCGTTTGGAACCGTTTAAACCGGTTTAAAAGAAGAATTCTTGTAATACGGTTAAAACAGCATATAAAGTGTAAAAACATGCAAATTGAGGTTAGAACCGGTTTGATCAGTTTGGAACCGGTTAAAACCGGTTTAAAAGAAGAATTCTTGTAATACGGTCAAAACAGCATATAAAGTGTAAAAACATGCAAATTGAGGTTAGAACCGGTTTAATCCGGTTTAAAAGAAGAATTCTTGTAATACGGTTAAAACAGCATATAAAGTGTAAAACATGCAAATTGAGGTTAGAACCGGTTTGATCCGGTTGGAACCGGTTAAAACCGGTTTAAAAGAAGAATTCTTGTAATACGGTCAAAACAGCATATAAAGTGTAAAACATGCAAATTGAGGTTAGAACCGGTTTAATCCGGTTTAAAAGAAGAATTTCTTGTAATACGGTCAAAACAGCATATAAAGTGTAAAACATGCAAATTGAGGTTAGAACCGGTTTGATCCGGTTGGAACCGGTTAAAACCGGTTTAAAAGAAGAATTCTTGTAATACGGTTAAAACAGCATATAAAGTGTAAAAAATGCATGGATATTGAGGTTAGAACCGGTTTGATCCGGTTGGAACCAAGATTAATCCGGTTTGAACCAGTTTAAAAGAAGAATTCTTGTAAAAAGACGGTAATAAAAACAGCATATAAAGTGTAAAACATGCAAATTGAGGTTAGAACCGGTTTGATCCTCAGTTTAAAAGAAGGAATTCTTGTAATACGGTTAAAACAGCATATAAAGTGTAAAACATGGAAATTGAGGTTAGAACCGGTTTGATTCGGTTGGAACCGGTTAAAACCGGTTTAAAAGAAGAATTCTTGTAATACGGTCAAAACAGAATATAAAGTGTGTAAATTGAGGTTAGAACCGGTTTGATCCGGTTTAAACCGGTTTGATCCGAAAAGAAGAATTCTTGTAATACGGTTAAAACAGCATATAAAGTGTAAAAACATGCAAATTGAGGTTATTCCGGTTTGATCCGGTTGAAACCGATTAAAACCGGTTTAAAAGAAGAATTCTTGTAATACGGTTAAAACAGCATATAAAGTGTAAAAAACATGCAAATTGAGGTTAGAACCGGTTTGATCCTTTTGAACCGGTTAAAACCAGTTTAAAAGAAGAATTCTTGTAATACGGTTAAAACAGCATATAAAGTGTAAAAATATGCAAATTGAGGTTAGGTACCGTTTGTAAAACCGGTTTAAAAAAAAGAAGATTTCTTGTAATACAGTCAAAACAGAATATAAATATAAAAATGCAAATTGAGGTTAGGAACCAGTTTAATCCAGTTTAAAAGAAGAATTCTTGTAATACGGTTAAAACAGCATATAAAGTGTAAAAAACATGCAAATTGAGGTTAGAACCGGTTTGATCCGGTTGGAACCGGTTAAAACCGGTTTAAAAGAAGAAGAAGAATTCTTGTAATTTGGTTAAAACAGCATATAAAGTGTAAAACATGCACATTGAGGTTAGAACAGTTTTGATCCGGTTGGAACCAGTTAAAACCGGTTTAAAAGAAGAATTCTTGTAATACGGTCAAAACAGCATATAAAGTGTAAAAAACATGCAAATTGAGGTTAAGAACCTGTTTGATTCGGTGGAAAACCGGTTTAAACCGGTTTAAAAGAAGAATTCTTGTAATAAAGTCAAAACAGCATATAAAGTGTAAAACATACAGAATTGAGTGTAGAACCGGTTTGATCAGGTTGGAAATGGTTAAAACCGGTTTAAAAGAAGATTTCTTGTAGTACGGTCAAAACAGAGTATAAATATGCAAATTGAGGTAGGAACCAGTTTAATCCTGTTTAAAAGAAGAATTCTTTTAATAAAATCAAAAGAGCATATAAAGTGTAAAAAACATGCAAATTGAGGTTAAAACCGGTTTGATCTGGTTTGAACCAGTTAAAACCGGTTTAAAAGAAGAATTCTTGTAATACGGTTAAAACAGCATATAAAGTGTAAAAACATGCAAATTGAGGTTAAAACCAGTTTGATCCATTTGGAACCGGTTAAAACCGGTTTAAAAGAAGAATTCTTGTAATAAAGTCAAAACAGCATATAAAGTGTAAAAACATGCGAATTGAGGTTAAAACAGGTTTGATCCGGTTGGAACCGGTTAAAACCGGTTTAAAAGATTTCTTGTAATACGGTTAAAACAGCATATAAAGTGTAAAACATGTGAATTGAGGTTTGATCCGGTTTAAACCGGTTAGAATTCTTGTAATACGGTTAAAAAGCATATAAAGTGTAAAACATGCACGGTTAGAACCGGTTTGATCCAGTTGGAACCGGTTTAAAAGAAGAATTCTTGTAATAGTGTATAAAGTGTAAAACATGGAAATTGAGGTTAGAACCGGTTTGATCTGGTTGGAACCAGATTAATCCAGTTTGATGCGGTTTAAAAGAAGAATTCTTGTAATATTGTTAAAACAGCATATAAAGTGTAAAAACATGCAAATTGAGGTTAGAACCGGTTTGATCAGGTTGGAACCAGTTAAAACCGGTTTAAAAGAAGAATTCTTGTAATACGGTCAAAACAGCATATATAAAAACATGCGAATTGAGGTTAGAACCGGTTTGAAATTGAGGTAGGAACCAGTTTAATCCGGTTTAAAAGAAGAATACTTGTAATAAACGGTCAAAACAGCATATAAAGTGTAAAACATGCAAATTGAGGTTAGAACCGGTTTGATCCCGTTGGAACAGGTTTAACCGGTTTAAAAGAAGAATTCTTGTAATACGGTCAAAACAGCATATAAAGTATAAAAATGCAAATTGAGGTTAGAACCAGTTTGATCCGGTTGGAACCTGTTTAAAACCGGTTTAAAAGAAGAATTCTTGTAATAAAATCAAAACAGCATATAAAGTGTAAAACATGCAAATTGAGGTTAAAACCGGTTTGATCAGGTTGGAACCGGTTAAAACCGGTTTAAAAGAAGAATTCTTGTAATACGGTTAAAACAGCATATAAAGTGTAAAAACATGCAAATTGAGGTTAGAAACCGGTTTGATCCGGTTTAAAAGAAGAATTCTTGTAATACGGTCAAAACAGCATATAAAGTGTAAAACATGCAAATTGAGGTTAGAACCGGTTTGATCCGGTTGGAACCGGTTAAAACCGGTTTAAAAGAAGAATTCTTGTAATACGGTCAAAACAGCATATAAAGTGAAAAACATGCAAATTGAGGTTAGAACCTATATGAACCGGTTTGTAGTAAAACCGGTCATAAACAGAATATAAATATGCAAATAGAACAGTTGGAACCAGTTTAACACAGTTTAAAGAAGAATTCTTGTAATAAAATCAAAAGAGCATATAAAGTGTAAAAACATGCAAATTGAGGTTAGTACCAGTTCGATCTGGTTGGAACCTGTTAAAACCGGTTTAAAAGAAGAATTCTTGTAATACGGTTAAAACAGCATATAAAGTGTAAAAAATGTGCAAATTGAGGTTAGAACCTGTTTGATCCGGTTGGAACCGGTTTAAACCGGTTTAAAAGAAGAATTCTTGTAATACGGTTAAAACAGCATATAAAGTGTAAAAAACATGCGAATTGAGGTTAGAACCGGTTTGATCCAGTTTGAACAGGTTTCATCCGGTTTAAAAGAAGAATTCTTGTAATACGGTTAAAACAGCATATAAAGTGTAAAAACATGCAAATTGAGGTTAGAACCAGTTTGATCTGTTTGGAACCGGTTAAAACCGGTTTAAAAGAAGAATTCTTGTAATACCGTCAAAACAGCATATAAAGTGTAAAAACATGCAAATTGAGGTAAGAACCTGTTTGATTCGGTGAAAAACGGTTTAAGCCGGTTAAGAAGAAGAATTCTTGTAATAAAGTCAAAACAGCATATAAAGTGTAAAACATGCGAATTGAGGTTAGAACCGGTTTGATCCAGGTTGGAATGGTTAAAACCGGTTTAAAAGAAGAATTCTTGTAATACGGTCAAAACAGCATATAAAGTGTAAAAAATATGCAAATTGAGGTTAGAACCAGTTTAATCACTGGGAACTTTAAAATCGGTTTAAAAGAAGAATTCTTGTAATACGGTCAAAACAGCATATAAAGTGTAAAACATGCAAATTGAGGTTAGAACCGGTTTGATCTGGTTTGAACGGTTAAAACCGGTTTAAAAGAAGAATTCTTGTAATACGGTCAAAACAGCATATAAAGTGTAAAACATGCGAATTGAGGTTAAGACCGGTTTGATCCGATTGAAATCGGTTAGATCCGGTTTAAAAGAAGAATTCTTGTTATACGGTTAAAACAGCATATAAAGTGTAAAAACATGGAAATTGGGGATTGAACCGGTTTGATTTGGTTGGAACCAGATTAATCCTGTTTGATCCGGTTTAAAAGAAGAATTCTTGTAATATTGTTAAAACAGCATGTAAAATGTAAAAAGATGCGAATTGAGGTTAGAACCGGTTTCATCCGGTTGGAACCTGTTAAAACCGGTTTAAAAGGAAATTTCTTGTAATTTGGTTAAAACAGCATATAAAGTGTAAAATATGCATATTGAGGTTAGAAGAGATTTAATCCGGTTGGAAACGGTTTGATCCGGTTTAAAAGAAGATTTCTTGTAATACTGTTAAAACAGCATATAAAGTGTAAAAACATGCGAATTGAGGTTAGAACCGGTTTGAAATGGTTGGAACCGGTTAAAACCGGTTTAAAAGAAGATTTCTTGTAGTACAGTCAAAACAGAATATAAATATGCAAATTTAGTTAGGAACCAGTTTAATCCGGTTTAAAAGAAGAATTCTTTTAATAAAATCAAAAGAGCATATAAATAGTAAACACATGCAAATTGAGGTTAAAACCGGTTTAAAAGATTTCTTGTAAGGCAGTCAAAAGATCATATAAAGTGTAAAAACTTGCGAATTGAGGATTGATCATGTTTGAACCGGTTAAAATCGGTTTGATCCGGTTTAAAAGCAGAATTCTTGTAATACGGTTAAAACAGCATATAAAGTGTAAAATCATGCAAATTGAGGATAAAACTGGTTTGATTTGGTTTAAAAGAAGACTTCTTGTAATACTGTTAAAACAGCATATAAAGTGTTAAAACATGCGAATTGAGGATAAAACCGGTTTGATCCGGTTTCAAAGAAGAATTCTTGTAATTCGGTCAAAGCAGGATATAAAGTGTAAAAACATGCAAATTGAGGTTAGTACCAGTTTGATCCGGATGGAACCTGTTAAAACCGGTTGAAAAGAAGAATTCTTGTAATTTAGTTAAAACAGCATATAAAGTGTAAAAACATGTACATTAAGGTAAGAACCGGTTTGATCCGGTGGGAAATGGTTAAAACCAGTTAAAAAGAAGAATTCTTGTAATACTGTCAAAACATGGAAATTTTTAATAGAACCGATTTTATCTGGTTGGAACCAGATTGATCCAGTTTGAACCGGTTTAAAAGAAGAATTCCTGTCATACGGTTAAAAGGGCATATAAAGTGTAAAAAAATGCAAATTGAGGTTAAAACAGGTTTGATCCGGTTTAAAAGAAGAATTTTTTTTAATACGGTTAAAACAGCATATAAAGTGTAAAACATGCAAATTGAGGTTAGAACCGGATTGATCCGGTTGGAACAAGTTAAAACAGGTTTAAAAGAATATTTCTTGTAATACTGTTTAAACAGCATATAAAGTGTAAAAACATGCAAATTGAGGTTAATACCGGTTTGATCAGGTTGGAACCGTATAAAACCTGTTCAAAAGAAGATTTCTTATAGTACGGTCAAAACAGAATATAAATGTGCAAATTGATGTAGGAACCAGTTTAATCCGGTTTAAAAGAAGAATTCTTTTAATAAAATCAAAAGAGCATACAAAGGGTAAAACATGCAAATTTAGGTTAGAACCGGTTAAAACTCGTTTAAAAGAAGAATTCTTGTAATACGGTCAAAACAGCATATAAATTGTAAATACATACGAATTGAGGTTAGAACCGGTTTGATCAGGTTGGAACCGGTTAAAACCGGTTTAAAAGAAGATTTCTTGTAGTATGGTCAAAATAGAATATAAATATGCAAATTGAGGTAGGAACCAGTTTAATCCAGTTTAAAAGAAGAATTCTTTTAATAAAATAAAAAGAGCATATAAAGTGTATAAACAATATAATTGAGGTCAGAACCGGTTAAAACCGGTTGAAAAGAAGAATTAGTGTAATACGGTTAAAACAGCATATAAAGTGGAAAAACATGGAAATTGATGTTAGAACCGGTTTGATCCAGTTGAAAAAAGATTAACCCGGTTTGAACCAGTTTAAAAGAAGAATTCTTGTAATACGGTTAAAATAGCATGTAAAGTATTAAAACATGCGAATTGAGGTTTTAACCGGTTTGATCCAGTTGGAACCTGTTAAACCAGTTTAAAAGAAGATTTTTTGTAATTTGGTTAAAACAGCATATAAAGTGTAAAAACAAGTATATTGAGGTTTGAACCGTTTTGATCCTATTGGAACCGTTGAAAACCGGTTTAAAAGAAGAATTCTTGTAATAAAGTGCAAACAGCATATAAAGTATAAAAACATGCGAATTGAGGTTAGAACCGGTTAAAACCGGTTTAAAAGAAGAATTACTGTAATATTGTTAAAACAGCATGTAAAATGTAAAAAGATGCGAAATGAGGTAAGAACCGGTTTGATCCGGTTGGAACCTGTTAAAACCGGTTTAAAAAAAGAATTCTTGTAATTTGGTTAAAACAGCAAATAAAGTGTAAAAATATCTAAATTGAGGTTAGAACAGATTTAATCAGGTTGGAACCGGTTAAAACCGGTTTAAAAGAAGATTTCTTGTAGTATGGTCAAAATAGAATATAAATATGCAAATTGAGGTAGGAACCAGTTTAATCCAGTTTAAAAGAAGAATTCTTTTAATAAAATAAAAAGAGCATATAAAGTGTATAAACAATATAATTGAGTTCAGAACCGGTTAAAACCGGTTTAAAAGAAGAATTACTGTAATACAGTCAAAACAGCATATAAAGTTTAAAAATATACGAATTGAGGTTAGAACCGGTTTGATCAGGTTGGAACCGGATAAAACCTGTTTAAAAGAAGATTTCTTGTGGTACGGTCAAAACAGAATATAAATATGCAAATTGAAATAAGAACCAGTTTAATCCGATTTAAAAGAAGAATTCTTTTAATAAAATCAAAACATCATAGAAAGTGTAAAAACATGCGAATTAAGGTTTAAAACGGTTTAAAAGAATTCTTGTAATAATGTCAAAAGAGCATATGAAGTGTAAAAACATGTACATTGAGGTTAGATCAGATTTAATCCGGTTGGAACTGCTTTCATCCGGTTTAAAACAATATTTCTTGTAATACAGTCAAAACAGCATATAAAGTGTAAAAATATGCAATTTCATGTCAGAACCTGTTCGATTCAGTGGGAACTGGTTAAAACCGGTTTCAAAGAAGAATTCTTGTAATACGGTCAAAACAGCATATAAAGTGTAAAAACATGCGAATTGGTATTTAACCCGTTTGATCCGGTTGGAACCGGTTAAAACCGGTTTAAAAGAAGAATTACTGTAATACGGTTAAAACAGCATATAAAGTGTAAAAACATGGAAATTAATGTTACAAACGGTTTGATCCGGTTGGAACCAGATTAATCCGGTTTAAACCGGTTTAAAAGAAGAATTCCTGTAATACTGTTAAAACAGCATATAAAGTGTAAAAACATGTACTTTGAGGTTAGAACAGGTTTAATCCGGTTTCAAAGAAGATTTCTTGTAATACGGTTAAAACAGCATATAAAGTGTAAAAACATGCGAATTGAAGTTAAAACCGGTTTGATCCTTTGGGAACTGGTTTAATCCGGTTGAATAGAAGAACTACTGTAATATTGTTCAAACAGCAAATAAAGTGTAAAAACATGCGAATTGAGGATAGAACCAGTTTGATCCGGTTTAAAAGAAGAATTCTTGTAATACGGTCAAAGCAGGATATAAAGGGCAAAAATATGCAAATTGAGGTTTGTACCAGTTTGATCCGGTTGGAACCTGTTAAAACCAGTTAAAAAGAAGAATTCTCGTAATACGGTCAAAACAGCATATAAAATGTCAAAACATGCAAATTTTTAATAGACCCGGTTTTATCTGGTTGGAACCAGATTAATCCAGTTAGAACCGGTTTAAAAGAAGAAATCCTGTCATACTGTTGTAAGAGCATATAAAGTGTAAACAAATGCAAATTGAGGTTAAAACCGGTTTGATCTGGTTTAAAAGAAGAATTCTTGTAATATGGTTAAAACAACATGTAAAGTGTAGAAACATGCGATTTGAGGTTAGAAACGGTTTGATCCGGTTGGAACCTGTTAAAACCGGTGTAAAAGAAGAATTCTTGTAATTTGGTTAAAACAGCATATAAAGTGTAAATACATGTACATTGAGGTTAGATCAGAATTAACCCGGTTGGAACTGCTTTGATCCGTTTTAAAACAAGATTTCTTGTAATACAATCAAAACAGCATATAAAGTGTAAAATATGCAATTTCAAGTTAGAACCTGTTCGATTCAGTGGGAACTGGTTAAAACCGGTATCAAAGAAGAATTCTTGTAATACGGTCAAAACAGCATATAAAGAGTAAAAACATGCAAATTGAGGTTAGTACCAGTTTGATCCGGTTGGTACCTGTTAAAACCGGTTTAAAAGAAGAATTATTGTAATTTGGTTAAAACACCATATAAAGTGTAAAACATGCGAATTGTGGTTAAAACCGGTTTCATAATTTGGGAACTGGTTTAATCCGGTTTAATAGAAGAACTACTGTAATACGGTTAAAACAGCATATAAAGTGTAAAATCATGCAAATTGAGGAAAAAACTGGTTTGATTTGGTTTAAAAGAAGAATTCTTCTAATACGGTCAAAGCAGGATATAAAGCGTAAAACATGGAAATTGAGGTTAGTACCAGTTTGATCCGGTTGGAACCTGTTAAAACCGGTTTAAAAGAAGAATTCTTGTAATTTGGTTAAAACAGCATATAAAGTGTAAAAACATGCGAATTGAAGTTAAAACCGGTTTGATCCTTTGGGAACTGATTTAATCCGGTTTAATAGAAGAACTACTGTAATACGGTTAAAACAGCATATAAAGTGTGAGAACATGGAAATTGATGTTACAACCGGTTTAAACCACTTTAAAAGAAGAATTCCTGTAATACGGTCAAAACAGCATATAAAGTGTAAAATCATGCAAATTGAGGATAAAACTGGTTTGATTTGGTTTAAAAGAAGAATTCTTCTAATACGGTCAAAGCAGGATATAAAGCGTAAAACATGGAAATTGAGGTTAGTACCAGTTTGATCCGGTTGGAACCTGTTAAAACCGGTTGAAAAGAAGAATTCTTGTAATTTAGATAAAACAGCATATAAAGTGTAAAACATGTACATTGAGGTTAGAACAGGTTTAACCCGGTTTAAAAGAATATTTCTTGTAATACGGTTAAAACAGCATATAAAGTGTAAAAACATGTACATTGAGGTTAGAACCGGTTTGATCCGGTGGGAAATGGTTAAAACCAGTTAAAAAGAAGAATTCTCGTAATACGGTCAAAACAGCATATAAAATGTCAAAACATGCAAATTTATAATAAACCCGGTTTTATCTGGTTGGAACCAGATTAATCCAGTTAGAACCGGTTTAAAAGAAGAAATCCTGTCATACTGTTGTAAGAGCATATAAAGTGTAAACAAATGCAAATTGAGGTTAAAACCAGTTTGATCCAGTTTGTACAGGTTTCGTCCGGTATAAAAGAAGTATTCTTGTAATACAGTCAAAACAGCATATAAAGTGTAAAAATATGCAATTTGAGGTTAGAACCTGTTCGATTCAGTGGGAACTGGTTAAAACAGGTTTCAAAGAAGAATTCTTGTAATACGGTCAAAACAGCATATAAAGTGTAAAAACATGCGAATTGGTTTTAACCCGTTTGATCCGGTTGGAACTGGTTAAAACCGGTTTAAATGAAGAATTAGTGTAATACGGTTAAAACAGCATATAAAGTGTAAAAACATGCAAATTGAGGTTAGTACCAGTTTGATCCGGTTGGAACCTGTTAAAACCGGTTTAAAAGAAGAATTCTTGTAATTTGGTTAAAACAGCATATAAAGTGTAAAAACATGCGAATTGAAGTTAAAACCGGTTTGATCCTTTGGGAACTGGTTTAATCCGGTTTAATAGAAGAACTACTGTAATACGGTTAAAACAGCATATAAAGTGTAAAATCATAGAAATTGAGGATAAAACTGGTTTGATTTGGTTTAAAAGAAGACTTCTTTTAATACTGTTAAAACAGCATATAAAGTGTAAAAACATGCCAATTGAGGATAGAACCGGTTTGATCCGGTTTAAAAGAAGAATTCTTGTAATAGGGTCAAAGCAGGATATAAAGTGCAAAAATATGCAAATTGAGGTTAGTACCAGTTTGATCCGGTTGGAACCTGTTAAAACCGGTTGAAAAGAAGAATTCTTGTAATTTAGTTAAAACAGCATATAAAGTGTAAAAACATGTACATTGAGGTTAGAACAGGTTTAACCCAGTTTAAAAGAAGATTTCTTGTAATACGGTTAAAACATCATATAAAGTGTAAAAACATGCGAATTGAGGTAAGAACCGGTTTGATCCGGTTAAAAGGAGAATTCTTGTAATACGGTTAAAACAGCATATAAAATATAAAACTTCCAAATTGAGGTTAGTACCAGATTGATCCGGTTGGAACCGGTTAAAACCGGTTTAAAAGAAGAATTCTAGTAATAAAGTCAAAACAGCATATAAATGTAAAAACATACGAATTGAGTGTAGAACCGGTTTGATCAGGATGGAAATGGTTAAAACTGGTTTAAAAGGAGATTTCTTGTAGTACTCTCAAAATGGAGTATAAATATGCAAATTGAGGTAGGAACCAGTTTAATCCTGTTTAAAAGAAGAATTCTTTTAATAAATTCAAAAGAGCATATAAAGTGTAAAAACATGCAAATTGAGGTTACGACCGGATTAATCTGGTTTGAACCGGTTAAAACCGGTTTAAAAGAAGAATTCTTCTAATACGGTCAAATCAGTATATAAAGTGTGAAAACATGCGAATTGAGGTTAAAACCAGTTTGATCCGTTTGAAACCGGTTAAAAAGAAGAATTCTTGTAATACGGTCAAAACAGCATTTAAAGTGTCAAAACATGGAAATTGTGGATAGAATCGGATTTATCTGGTTGGAACCAGATTAATCCAGTTGGAACCGGTTTAAAAGAAGAAATCCTGTCATACGGTTGCAAGAGCATATAAAGTGTAAACAAATGCAAATTGAGGTTAAAATTGGTTTGATCCAGTTTAAAAGAAGAATTCTTGTAATACGGTTAAAACAGCATGTAAAGTGTAGAAACATGCGAATTGAGGTTAGAGCCGGTGTGATCCGGTTGGAACCTGTTAAAACCGGTTTAAAATAAGAATTCTTGTAATTTGGTTAAAACAGCATATAAAGTGTAAAAACATGCAAATTGAGGTTAAACCCTGTTTGATCAGGTTGGAACCGGATAAAACCTGTTTAAAAGAAGAATTCTTTTAATAAAATCAAAAAAGCATACAAAGGGTAATACATGCAAATTTAGGTTATATCCGGTTAAAACCGGTTTAAAAGAAGAATTCTTGTAATACGGTCAAACAGCATATAAAGTGTAAAACATACGAATTGAGATAAAAACCGGTTTGATCAGGTTGGAACCGGTTTAATCCAGTTTAAAAGAAAAATTCTTTTAATAAAATCAAAAGAGCATATAAAGTGTAAAAACATGCAAATTGAGGTTAGTACCAGTTTGATCCGGTTGGAACCTGTTAAAACCGGTTTAAAAGAAGAAATCTTGTAATTTGGTTAAAACAGCATATAATGTGTAAAATCATGTACATTGAGGTTAGAACCTGTTTAATCCGGTTAGAACCGGTTTGATCCGGTTGAAATCAAGATTTCTTGTAATACGGTTAAAACAGCATATAAAGTGTAAAAACATGCGAATTGAGGTTAGAACCGGTTTGATCCAGTTTGTACAGGTTTCATCCAGTATAAAAGGGGTATTCTTGTAATACAGTCAAAACAGCATATAAAGTTCAAAAATATGCAATTCGAGGTTAGAACATGTTCGATTCACTGGGAACTGGGTAAAATCGGTTTCAAAGAAGAATTCTTGTAATACGGTTAAAACAGCATATAAAGTGTAAAAACATGCGAATTGGTTTTTAACACGTTTGATCCGGTTGGAACCGGTTAAAACCGGTTTAAAAGAAGAATTCTTGTAATACGGTCAAAACAGCATATAAAGTGTAAAAACATGCAAATTGAGGTAAGAACCTGTTTGATTCGGTGGAAAACGGTTTAAACTGTTTAAGAAGAAGAATTCTTGTAATAAAGTCAAAACAGCATATAAAGTGTAAAAACATGCGAATTGAGTTAGAACCGGTTTGATCAGGTTGGAAATGGTTAAAACTGGTTTAAAAGAAGATTTCTTGTAAACTCTCAAAACACAGTATAAATATGCAAATTGAGGTAGGAACCAGTTTAATCCTGTTTAAAAGAAGAATTCTTTTAGTAAAATCAAAAGAGCATATAAAGTGTAAAAACATGCGAATTGAGGTTAAAACAGGTTTGATCCGGCTGGAACCTGTTAAAACCGGTTTAAAGAAGATTTCTTGTAATACAGTGAAAACAGCATATAAAGTGTAAAAACATGTGAATTGAGGTTTGATCCGATTTAAAAGAAGGATTCTTGTTATACGGTTAAAACAGCATATAAAGTGTAAAACATACGAATTGAGATAAAAACCGGTTTGATCAGGTTGGAACCGGTTTAAAAGAAGAATTACTGTAATACGGTTAATACAGCATATAAAGTGTAAAACATGGAAATTGAGGATAGAACCGGTTTGATCTGGTTGGAACCAGATTAATCCAGTTTGATCCGGTTTAAAAGAAGAATTCTTGTAATTTGGTTAAAACAGCATATAAAGTGTAAAACATGCGAATTGAAGTTAAAACCGGTTTGATCCTTTGGGAACTGATTTAATCCGGTTTAATAGAAGAACTACTGTAATACGGTTAAAACAGCATATAAAGTGTGAGAACATGGAAATTGATGTTACAACCGGTTTAAACCACTTTAAAAGAAGAATTCCTGTAATACGGTCAAAACAGCATATAAAGTGTAAACAAATGCAAATTGAAGTTAAAACCGGTTTGATCCAGTTTGTACAGGTTTCAAACCGGTTTAAAAGAAGAATTCTTGTAATACAGTCAAAACAGCATATAAAGTGTAAAAATGCAATTTGAGGTTAGAACCTGTTCGATTCAGTGGGAACTGGTTAAAACAGGTTTCAAAGAAGAATTCTTGTAATACTGTCAAAACAGCATATAAAGTGTAAAAACATGCGAATAGGTTTTATCCCGTTTGTTCCGGTTGAAACTGGTTAAAACCGGTTTAAATGAAGAATTAGTGTAATACGGTTAAAACAGCATATAAAGTGTAAAAACATGCAAATTGAGGTTAGTACCAGTTTGATCCGGTTGGAACCTGGTAAAACCGGTTTAAAAGAAGAATTCTTGTAATTTGGTTAAAACAGCATATAAAGTGTAAAAACATGCGAATTGAAGTTAAAACCGGTTTGATCCTTTGGGAACTGATTTAATCCGGTTTAATAGAAGAACTACTGTAATACGGTTAAAACAGCATATAAAGTGTGAGAACATGGAAATTGATGTTACAACCGGTTTAAACCACTTTAAAAGAAGAATTCCTGTAATACGGTCAAAACAGCATATAAAGTGTAAAATCATGCAAATTGAGGATAAAACTGGTTTGATTTGGTTAAAAAAAAGAATTCTTCTAATACGGTCAAAGCAGGATATAAAGCGTAAAACATGGAAATTGAGGTTAGTACCAGTTTGATCCGGTTGGAACCTGTTAAAACCGGTTGAAAAGAAGAATTCTTGTAATTTAGATAAAACAGCATATAAAGTGTAAAAACATGTACATTGAGGTTAGAACAGGTTTAACCCGGTTTAAAAGAATATTTCTTGTAATACGGTTAAAACATCATATAAAGTGTAAAAACATGCGAATTGAGGTAAGAACCGGTTTGATCCGGTGGGAAATGGTTAAAACCAGTTAAAAAGAAGAATTCTCGTAATACGGTCAAAACAGCATATAAAATGTCAAAACATGCAAATTTTTAATAGACCCGGTTTTATCTGGTTGGAACCAGATTAATCCAGTTAGAACCGGTTTAAAAGAAGAAATCCTGTCATACTGTTGTAAGAGCATATAAAGTGTAAACAAATGCAAATTGAGGTTAAAACCGGTTTGATCCAGTTTGTACAGGTTTCGTCCGGTATAAAAGAAGTATTCTTGTAATACAGTCAAAACAGCATATAAAGTGTAAAAATATGCAATTTGAGGTTAGAACCTGTTCGATTCAGTGGGAACTGGTTAAAACAGGTTTCAAAGAAGAATTCTTGTAATACGGTCAAAACAGCATATAAAGTGTAAAAACATGCAAATTGGTTTTAACCCGTTTGATCCGGTTGGAACTGGTTAAAACCGGTTTAAATGAAGAATTAGTGTAATACGGTTAAAACAGCATATAAAGTGTAAAAACATGCAAATTGAGGTTAGTACCAGTTTGATCCGGTTGGAACCTGTTAAAACCGGTTTAAAAGAAGAATTCTTGTAATTTGGTTAAAACAGCATATAAAGTGTAAAAACATGCGAATTGAAGTTAAAACCGGTTTGATCCTTTGGGAACTGGTTTAATCCGGTTTAAAAGAAGAACTACTGTAATACGGTTAAAACAGCATATAAAGTGTAAAATCATAGAAATTGAGGATAAAACTGGTTTGATTTGGTTTAAAAGAAGACTTCTTGTAATACTGTTAAAACAGCATATAAAGTGTAAAAACATGCCAATTGAGGATAGAACCGGTTTGATCCGGTTTAAAAGAAGAATTCTTGTAATACGGTTAAAACAGCATATAAAATATAAAACTTCCAAATTGAGGTTAGTACCAGATTGATCCGGTTGGAACCGGTTAAAACCGGTTTAAAAGAAGAATTCTTGTAATAAAGTCAAAACAGCATATAAATGTAAAAACATACGAATTGAGTGTAGAACCGGTTTGATCAGGATGGAAATGGTTAAAACTGGTTTAAAAGGAGATTTCTTGTAGTACTCTCAAAATGGAGTATAAATATGCAAATTGAGGTAGGAACCAGTTTAATCCTGTTTAAAAAAAGAATTCTTTTAGTAAAATCAAAAGAGCATATAAAGTGTAAATACATGCGAATTGAGGTTAAAACCAGTTTGATCCGTTTGAAACCGGTTAAAACCGGTTAAAAAGAAGAATTCTTGTAATACGGTCAAAACAGCATATAAAGTGTAAAACATGGAAATTGTGGATAGAACCGGTTTATCTGGTTGGAACCAGATTAATCCAGTTGGAACCGGTTTAAAAGAAGAAATCCTGTCATACGGTTGTAAGAGCATATAAAGTGTAAACAAATGCAAATTGAGGTTAAAATTGGTTTGATCCAGTTTAAAAGAAGAATTCTTGTAATACGGTTAAAACAGCATGTAAAGTGTAGAAACATGCGAATTGAGGTTAGAACCGGTTTGATCCGGTTGGAACCTGTTAAAACCGGTTTAAAATAAGAATTCTTGTAATTTGGTTAAAACAGCATATAAAGTGTAAAAACATGCAAATTGAGGTTAAACCCGGTTTGATCAGGTTGGAACCGGATAAAACCTGTTTAAAAGAAGAATTCTTTTAATAAAATCAAAAAAGCATATAAAGTGTAAAACATGCAAATTTAGGTTATATCCGGTTAAAACCGGTTTAAAAGAAGAATTCTTGTAATACGGTCAAACAGCATATAAAGTGTAAAACATACGAATTGAGATAAAAACCGGTTTGATCAGGTTGGAACCGGTTTAATCCAGTTTAAAAGAAAAATTCTTTTAATAAAATCAAAAGAGCATATAAAGTGTAAAAACATGCAAATTGAGGTTAGTACCAGTTTGATCCGGTTGGAACCTGTTAAAACCGGTTTAAAAGAAGAAATCTTGTAATTTGGTTAAAACAGCATATAATGTGTAAAATCATGTACATTGAGGTTAGAACCTGTTTAATCCGGTTAGAACCGGTTTGATCCGGTTGAAATCAAGATTTCTTGTAATACGGTTAAAACAGCATATAAAGTGTAAAAACATGCGAATTGAGGTTAGAACCGGTTTGATCCAGTTTGAACAGGTTTCATCCAGTATAAAAGAAGAATTCTTGTAATACAGTCAAAACAGCATATAAAGTTCAAAAATATGCAATTCGAGGTTAGAACATGTTCGATTCACTGGGAACTGGGTAAAATCGGTTTCAAAGAAGAATTCTTGTAATACGGTCAAAACAGCATATAAAGTGTAAAAACATGCGAATTGGTTTTTAACACGTTTGATCCGGTTGGAACCGGTTAAAACCGGTTTAAAAGAAGAATTCTTGTAATACGGTCAAAACAGCATATAAAGTGTAAAACATGCAAATTGAGGTAAGAACCTGTTTGATTCGGTGGAAAACGGTTTAAACTGTTTAAAAGAAGAATTCTTGTAATAAAGTCAAAACAGCATATAAAATGTAAAAACATACGAATTGAGTATAGAACCGGTTTGATCAGGTTGGAAATGGTTAAAACTGGTTTAAAAGAAGATTTCTTGTAGTACTCTCAAAACACAGTATAAATATGCAAATTGAGGTAGGAACCAGTTTAATCCTGTTTAAAAGAAGAATTCTTTTAGTAAAATCAAAACAGCATATAAAGTGTAAAAACATGCAAATTGAGGTTAAAACTGGTTTAATCTGGTTTGAACCGGTTAAAACCGGTTTAAAAGAAGAATTCTTGTAATACGGTCAAAACAGCATATAAAGTGTAAAACATGCGAATTGAGGTTAAAACAGGTTTGATCCGGTTGGAACCTGTTAAAACCGGTTTAAAAGATTTCTGGTAATACAGTGAAAACAGCATATAAAGTGTAAAAACATGTGAATTGAGGTTTGATCCGATTTAAAAGAAGGATTCTTGTTATACGGTTAAAACAGCATATAAAGTGTAAAACATACGAATTGAGATAAAAACCGGTTTGATCAGGTTGGAACCGGTTTAAAAGAAGAATTACTGTAATACGGTTAAAACAGCATATAAAGTGTAAAAACATGGAAATTGAGGTTAGAACCGGTTTGATCTGGTTGGAACCAGATTAATCCAGTTTGATCCGGTTTAAAAGAAGAATTCTTGTAATTTGGTTAAAACAGCATATAAAGTGTAAAACATGCGAATTGAAGTTAAAACCGGTTTGATCCTTTGGGAACTGATTTAATCCGGTTTAATAGAAGAACTACTGTAATACGGTTAAAACAGCATATAAAGTGTAAAAACATGGAAATTGATGTTACAACCGGTTTAAACCACTTTAAAAGAAGAATTCTGTAATACGGTCAAAACAGCATATAAAGTGTAAAATCATGCAAATTGAGGATAAAACTGGTTTGATTTGGTTTAAAAAGAAGAATTCTTGTAATACGGTCAAAACAGCATATAAAGTGTAAAACATGGAAATTGAGGTTAGTACCAGTTTGATCCGGTTGGAACCTGTTAAAACCGGTTGAAAAGAAGAATTCTTGTAATTTAGATAAAACAGCATATAAAGTGTAAAACATGTACATTGAGGTTAGAACAGGTTTAACCCGGTTTAAAAGAAGATTTCTTGTAATACGGTTAAAACAGCATATAAAGTGTAAAACATGCGAATTGAGGTAAGAACCTGTTTGATCCGGTGGGAAATGGTTAAAACCAGTTAAAAAGAAGAATTCTTGTAATACGGTCAAAACAGCATATAAAGTGTAAAAACATGCAAATTTTAATAGACCCGGTTTTATCTGGTTGGAACCAGATTAATCCAGTTAGAACCGGTTTAAAAGAAGAAATCCTGTAATACTGTTGTAAGAGCATATAAAGTGTAAAAAATGCAAATTGAGGTTAAAACCGGTTTGATCCAGTTTGAACAGGTTTAATCCGGTTTAAAAGAAGAATTCTTGTAATACAGTCAAAACAGCATATAAAGTGTAAAAAATATGCAATTTGAGGTTAGAACCTGTTTGATTCAGTGGGAACTGGTTAAAACCGGTTTAAAAGAAGAATTCTTGTAATACGGTCAAAACAGCATATAAAGTGTAAAACATGCAAATTGGTTTTAACCCGTTTGATCCGGTTGGAACTGGTTAAAACCGGTTTAAAAGAAGAATTCTTGTAATACGGTTAAAACAGCATATAAAGTGTAAAACATGCAAATTGAGGTTAGAACCGGTTTGATCCGGTTGGAACCTGGATTTAAACCGGTTTAAAAGAAGAATTCTTGTAATACGGTTAAAACAGCATATAAAGTGTAAAACATGCAAATTGAGGTTAGAACCGGTTTGATCCGGTTGGAACTGGTTTAAACCGGTTTAAAAGAAGAATTCTTGTAATACGGTTAAAACAGCATATAAAGTGTAAAAACATGCAAATTGAGGTTAAAACAGGTTTGATCCGGTTGGAACCTGTTAAAACCGGTTTAAAAGAAGAATTCTTGTAATACAGTTAAAACAGCATATAAAGTGTAAAAACATGCAAATTGAGGTTAGAACCGGTTTGATCCGGTTGGAACCGGTTTAAAACCGGTTTAAAAGAAGAATTCTTGTAATACGGTTAAAACAGCATATAAAGTGTAAAACATGCAAATTGAGGTTAGAACCAGTTTGATCCAGTTGGAACCGGTTTAAAAGAAAAGAAGAATTCTTGTAATACGGTTAAAACAGCATATAAAGTGTAAAACATGCAAATTGAGGTTAGAACCGGTTTGATCTGGTTGGAACCAGTTTAAACCAGTTTGAAAGGTTTAAAAGAAGAATTAGTGTAATACGGTTAAAACAGCATATAAAGTGTAAAAACATGCGAATTGAGGTTGAAACCGGTTTGATCCTTTGGGAACTGATTTAATCCGGTTTAATAGAAGAACTACTGTAATACGGTTAAAACAGCATATAAAGTGTAAAAACATGGAAATTGATGTTACAACCGGTTTAAACCACTTTAAAAGAAGAATTCTTGTAATACGGTCAAAACAGCATATAAAGTGTAAAATCATGCAAATTGAGGATAAAACTGGTTTGATTTGGTTTAAAAGAAGAATTCTTTTCATACGGTCAAAACAGCATGTAAAGTGTAGAAACATGCGAATTGAGGTTAGAACCGGTTTGATCCGGTTGGAACCTCTTAAAACCGGTTTAAAAGAAGAATTCTTGTAATTTAGATAAAACAGCATATAAAGTGTAAAAAACATGTACATTGAGGTTAGAACAGGTTTAATCCGGTTTAAAAGAATATTTCTTGTAATACGGTTAAAACAGCATATAAAGTGTAAAACATGCAAATTGAGGTAAGAACCGGTTTGATCCGGTGGGAAATGGTTAAAACCAGTTAAAAAGAAGAATTCTTGTAATACGGTCAAAACAGCATATAAAATGTAAAAACATGCAAATTTTTAATAGACCGGTTTTATCTGGTTGGAACCAGATTAATCCAGTTAGAACCGGTTTAAAAGAAGAAATCTTGTAATACTGTTGTAACAGCATATAAAGTGTAAAAAATGCAAATTGAGGTTAAAACCGGTTTGATCCAGTTTGAACAGGTTTCATCCGGTTTAAAAGAAGAATTCTTGTAATACAGTCAAAACAGCATATAAAGTGTAAAAATATGCAATTTGAGGTTAGAACCTGTTTGATTCAGTGGGAACTGGTTAAAACAGGTTTAAAAGAAGAATTCTTGTAATACGGTCAAAACAGCATATAAAGTGTAAAACATGCAAATTGAGGTTTAACCAGTTTGATCCGGTTGGAACTGGTTAAAACCGGTTTAAAAGAAGAATTCTTGTAATACGGTTAAAACAGCATATAAAGTGTAAAACATGCAAATTGAGGTTAAAACCGGTTTGATCAGGTTGGAACCGGTTTAAAACCGGTTTAAAAGAAGAATTCTTGTAATACGGTCAAAACAGCATATAAAGTGTAAAACATGCAAATTGAGGTTAGAACCGGTTTGATCCGGTTTAAAACCGGTTTAAAAGAAGAATTCTTGTAATACGGTCAAAACAGCATATAAAGTGTAAAAAACATGCAAATTGAGGTTAAAACAGGTTTGATCCGGTTGGAACCTGTTAAAACCGGTTTAAAAGAAGAATTCTTGTAATACAGTGAAAACAGCATATAAAGTGTAAAACATGCATGAGAATTGATCCGGTTTGAACCGGTTTAAAAGTTTAAAAGAAGAATTCTTGTAATACGGTTAAAACAGCATATAAAGTGTAAAACATGCAAATTGAGGTTAGAACCAGTTTGATCCAGTTGGAACCGGTTTAAAACCGAAAAGAAGAATTCTTGTAATACGGTTAAAACAGCATATAAAGTGTAAAACATGCAAATTGAGGTTAGAACCGGTTTGATCTGGTTGGAACCAGATTAAAATCCGGTTTAAAAGAAGAATTCTTGTAATTTGGTTAAAACAGCATATAAAGTGTAAAACATGCGAATTGAGGTTAAAACCGGTTTGATCCTTTGGAACTGGTTTAATCCGGTTTAAAAGAAGAACTACTGTAATACGGTTAAAACAGCATATAAAGTGTAAAAACATGAAATTGAACCGGTTACAACCGGTTTGAACCACTTTAAAAGAAAAGAATTCTTGTAATACGGTCAAAACAGCATATAAAGTGTAAAATCATGCAAATTGAGGTTAAAACCGGTTTGATCCGGTTTAAAAGAAGAATTCTTGTAATACGGTCAAAACAGCATATAAAGTGTAAAACATGCAAATTGAGGTTAGTACCAGTTTGATCCGGTTGGAACCTGTTAAAACCGGTTTAAAAGAAGAATTCTTGTAATTTAGGTAAAACAGCATATAAAGTGTAAAAACATGTACATTGAGGTTAGAACCGGTTTAATCCGGTTTAAAAGAATATTTCTTGTAATACGGTTAAAACAGCATATAAAGTGTAAAAAGTGTGCATGCAAATTGAGGTTAGAACCGGTTTGATCCGGTTGGAAATGGTTAAAACCGGTTTAAAAGAAGAATTCTTGTAATACGGTCAAAACAGCATATAAAGTGTAAAACATGCAATTGAGGTTAGAACCGGTTTGATCAGGTTGGAACCCGGTTTTATCTGGTTTAAAACCAGATTAATCCAGTTAGAACCGGTTTAAAAGAAGAATTCTTGTAATACGGTTGTAACAGCATATAAAGTGTAAAACAAATGCAAATTGAGGTTAAAACCGGTTTGATCCAGTTGGAACCGTTTAATCCCGGTTTAAAAGAAGAATTCTTGTAATACGGTCAAAACAGCATATAAAGTGTAAAACATGCAAATTGAGGTTAGAACCGGTTTGATCCGGTTGGAACCGGTTAAAACCGGTTTAAAAGAAGAATTCTTGTAATACGGTCAAAACAGCATATAAAGTGTAAAAACATGCAATTGAGGTTAGAACCGGTTTGATCCGGTTGGAAACGGTTAAAACCGGTTTAAAAGAAGAATTCTTGTAATACGGTCAAAACAGCATATAAAGTGTAAAACATGCAAATTGAGGTTAGAACCGGTTTGATCAGGTTGGAACCAGTTAAAACCGGTTTAAAAGAAGAATTCTTGTAATACGGTCAAAACAGCATATAAAGTGTAAAACATGCAAATTGAGGTTAAAACCGGTTTGATCCGGTTTGAACCAAAAGAATTCTTGTAATACAGTTTAAAACAGCATATAAAGTTAAAAAAATGGTTTAAAAGAAAAAGAATTCTTGTAATACGGTCAAAACAGCATATAAAGTGTAAAACATGCAAATTGAGGTTAGAACCGGTTTGATCCGGTTGGAACCGGTTAAAACCGGTTTAAACCGGTTTTGTAATACGGTCAAAACAGCATTCTTGTAATAAAACATGCAAAACAGCATATAAAGTGTAAAACCGGTTTATGCAAATTGAGGTTAAAACAGCATATAAAGTTTGAAAAACATGCGAATTGAGGTTAAAACCGGTTTGATCCGGGTTAAAACCGGTTTAAAAGAAGAATTCTTGTAATACGGTCAAAACAGCATATAAAGTGTAAAACATGCAAATTGAGGTTAGAACCGGTTTGATCCGGTTGGAACCGGTTAAAACCGGTTTAAAAGAAGAATTCTTGTAATACGGTTAAAACAGCATATAAAGTGTAAAACATGCAAATTGAGGTTAGAACCAGTTTGATCCGGTTGGAACCGGTTAAAACCGGTTTAAAAGAAGAATTCTTGTAATACGGTTAAAACAGCATATAAAGTGTAAAAACATGCAAATTGAGGTTAGAACCGGTTTGATCCGGTTGGAACCGGTTTAAACCGGTTTAAAAGAAGAATTCTTGTAATACGGTTAAAACAGCATATAAAGTGTAAAACATGCAAATTGAGGTTAGAACCGGTTTGATCCGGTTGGAACCGGTTTAAAACCGGTTTAAAAGAAGAATTCTTGTAATACGGTTAAAACAGCATATAAAGTGTAAAACATGCAAATTGAGGTTAGAACCGGTTTGATCAGGTTGGAACCGGTTAAAACCGGTTTAAAAGAAGAATTCTTGTAATACGGTCAAAACAGCATATAAAGTGTAAAAACATGCAAATTGAGGTAGAACCTTGTTTGATCAGGTTGGAACCGGTTTAAAACCGGTTTAAAAGAAGAATTCTTGTAATACGGTCAAAACAGCATATAAAGTGTAAAACATGCAAATTGAGGTTAGAACCGGTTTGATCCGGTTGGAACCGGTTTAAAACCGAATTTTAAACGGAAAACAATTAAAGTGTAATACAAATTGAAAACAAAGAAGCATATAAAGTGTAAAAGCATATAAAGTGTAAAAACATGCAAATTGAGGTTAAAACCGGTTTGATCAGGTTGGAACCGGTTGGAACCGGTTAAAACCGGTTTAAAAGAAGAATTCTTGTAATACGGTTAAAACAGCATATAAAGTGTAAAAACATGCAAATTGAGGTTAGAACCAGTTTGATCCGGTTGGAACCTGTTAAAACCGGTTTAAAAGAAGAATTCTTGTAATACGGTTAAAACAGCATATAAAGTGTAAAACATGCAAATTGAGGTTAGTACCAGTTTGATCCAGTTGGAACCGGTTTAAAAAAGAAGAATTACTGTAATACGGTTAAAACAGCATATAAAGTGTGAAAACATGGAAATTGTGGATAGAACCGGTTTGATCTGGTTGGAACCAGATTAATCCAGTTTGATCCGGTTTAAAAGAAGAATTCTTGTAATTTGGTTAAAACAGCATATAAAGTGTAAAAACATGCGAATTGAAGTTAAAACCGGTTTGATCCTTTGGGAACTGATTTAATCCGGTTTAATAGAAGAACTACTGTAATACGGTTAAAACATATAAAGTGTGAGAACATGGAAATTGATGTTACAACCGGTTTAAACCACTTTAAAAGAAGAATTCTGTAATACGGTCAAAACAGCATATAAAGTGTAAAATCATGCAAATTGAGGATAAAACTGGTTTGATTTGGTTTAAAAGAAGAATTCTTCTAATACGGTCAAAGCAGGATATAAAGCGTAAAACATGGAAATTGAGGTTAGTACCAGTTTGATCCGGTTGGAACCTGTTAAAACCGGTTGAAAAGAAGAATTCTTGTAATTTAGATAAAACAGCATATAAAGTGTAAAAACATGTACATTGAGGTTAGAACAGGTTTAACCCGGTTTAAAAGAATATTTCTTGTAATACGGTTAAAACATCATATAAAGTGTAAAAACATGCGAATTGAGGTAAGAACCGGTTTGATCCGGTGGGAAATGGTTAAAACCAGTTAAAAAGAAGAATTCTCGTAATACGGTCAAAACAGCATATAAAATGTCAAAACATGCAAATTTTTAATAGACCCGGTTTTATCTGGTTGGAACCAGATTAATCCAGTTGGAACCGGTTTAAAAGAAGAAATCCTGTCATACTGTTGTAAGAGCATATAAAGTGTAAAAATAAGCAAATTGAGGTTAAAACCGGTTTGATCCAGTTTGTACAGGTTTCATCCGGTATTAAAGAAGTATTCTTGTAATACAGTCAAAACAGCATATAAAGTGTAAAAAATGCAATTTGAGGTTAGAACCTGTTCGATTCAGTGGGAACTGGTTAAAACAGGTTTCAAAGAAGAATTCTTGTAATACTGTCAAAACAGCATATAAAGTGTAAAAACATGCGAATTGGTTTTAACCCGTTTGATCCGGTTGGAACTGGTTAAAACCGGTTTAAATGAAGAATTAGTGTAATACGGTTAAAACAGCATATAAAGTGTAAAAACATGCAAATTGAGGTTAGTACCAGTTTGATCCGGTTGGAACCTGGTAAAACCGGTTTAAAAGAAGAATTCTTGTAATTTGGTTAAAACAGCATATAAAGTGTAAAAACATGCGAATTGAAGTTAAAACCGGTTTGATCCTTTGGGAACTGGTTTAATCCGTTTAATAGAAGAACTACTGTAATACGGTTAAAACAGCATATAAAGTGTCAAAACATGGAAATTGTGGGTAGAATCGGATTTATCTTGTTGGAACCAGATTAATCCTGTTGGAACCGGTTTAAAAGAAGAAATCCTGTCATACGGTTGTAAGAGCATGTAAAGTGTAGAAACATGCGAATTGAGGTTAGAACCGGTTTGATCCGGTTGGAACCTGTTAAAACCGGTTTAAAATAAGAATTCTTGTAATTCGGTCAAAACAGCATATAAAGTGTAAAACATACGAATTGAGATAAAAACCGGTTTGATCAGGTTAGAACCGGTTTAATCCAGTTTAAAAGAAAAATTCTTTTAATAAAATCAAAAGAGCATATAAAGTGTAAAAACATGCAAATTGAGGTTAGTACCAGTTTGATCCGGTTGGAACCTGTTAAAACCGGTTTAAAAGAAGAAATCTTGTAATTTGGTTAAAACAGCATATAATGTGTAAAATCATGTACATTGAGGTTAGAACCTGTTTAATCCGGTTGGAACCGGTTTGATCCGGTTGAAATCAAGATTTCTTGTAATACAATCAAAACAGCATATAAAGTTGAAAAATATGGAATTCGAGGTTAGAACATGTTCGATTCACTGGGAAGTGGTTAAAATCGGTTTCAAAGAAGAATTCTTGTGATACGGTCAAAACAGCATATAAAGTGTAAAAACATGCGAATTTGTTTTTAACACGTTTGATCCGGTTGGAACCGGTTAAAACCGGTTTAAAAGAAGAATTCTTGTAATACGGTCAAAACAGCATATAAAGTGTAAAAACATGCAAATTGAGGTAAGAACCTGTTTGATTCGGTGGAAAACGGTTTAAACTGTTTAAGAAGAAGAATTCTTGTAATAAAGTCAAAACAGCATATAAAATGTAAAAACATACGAATTGAGTATAGAACCGGTTTGATCAGGTTGGAAATGGTTAAAACTGGTTTAAAAGAAGATTTCTTGTAGTACTCTCAAAACAGAGTATAAATATGCAAATTGAGGTAGGAACCAGTTTAATCCTGTTTAAAAGAAGAATTCTTTTAGTAAAATCAAAAGAGCATATAAAGTGTAAAAACATGCAAATTGAGGTTAGTACCAGTTTGATCCGGTTGGAACCTGGTAAAACCGGTTTAAAAGAAGAATTCTTGTAATTTGGTTAAAACAGCATATGAAGTGTAAAAACATGCGAATTGAAGTTAAAACCGGTTTGATCCTTTGGGAACTGGTTTAATCCGTTTAATAGAAGAACTACTGTAATACGGTTAAAACAGCATATAAAGTGTGAGAACATGGAAATTGATGTTACAACCGGTTTAAACCACTTTAAAAGAAGAATTCCTGTAATACGGTCAAAACAGCATATAAAGTGTAAAATCATGCAAATTGAGGATAAAACTGGTTTGATTTGGTTTAAAAGAAGAATTCTTCTAATACGGTCAAAGCAGGATATAAAGCGTAAAACATGGAAATTGAGGTTAGTACCAGTTTGATCCGGTTGGAACCTGTTAAAACCGGTTTAAAAGAAGAAATCTTGTAATTTGGTTAAAACAGCATATAATGTGTAAAATCATGTACATTGAGGTTAGAACCTGTTTAATCCGGTTGGAACCGGTTTGATCCGGTTGAAATCAAGATTTCTTGTAATACAATCAAAACAGCATATAAAGTTGAAAAATATGGAATTCGAGGTTAGAACATGTTCGATTCACTGGGAAGTGGTTAAAATCGGTTTCAAAGAAGAATTCTTGTGATACGGTCAAAACAGCATATAAAGTGTAAAAACATGCGAATTGGTTTTAACCCGTTTGATCCGGTTGGAACTGGTTAAAACCGGTTTAAATGAAGAATTAGTGTAATACGGTTAAAACAGCATATAAAGTGTAAAAACATGCAAATTGAGGTTAAAACCCGTTTGGTCCGGTTTAAAAGAAGAATTCTTGTTCTACGGTAAAAACAGCATATAAAGTGTAAAAACATGCAAATTGAGGTTAGTACCAGTTTGATCCGGGTGGAATCGATTAAAACCGGTTTAAAAGATTTCTTGTAAGGCGGTGAAAAGAGCATATAAAGTATAAAAACATGTGAATTGAGGTTTGTTTCGGTTGAAATCGGTTTCATCCGATTTAAAAGAAGGATTCTTGTAATACGGTTAAAACAGCATATAAAGTGTAAAAACTTCCAAATTGAGGTTAGTACCAGTTTGATCCAGTTGGAACCGGTTTAAAAGAAGAATTACTGTAATACGGTTAATACAGCATATAAAGTGTGCAAACATGGAAATTGTGGATAGAACCGGTTTGATCTGGTTGGGACCAGATTAATCCAGTTTGATCCTGTTTAAAAGAAGAATTCTTGTAATACGTTTAAAACAGCATGTTAAGTGTAAAAAGATGCGAATTGAGGTTAGAACCGGTTTGATCCGGTTTGTACAGGTTTGATCCGGTTAAAAGGAGGGTTCTTGTAATACGGTTAAAACAGCATATAAAGTATAAAACTTCCAAATTGAGGTTAGTACCAGTTTGATCTGGTTGGAACCGGTTAAAACCGGTTTAAAATAAGAATTCTTGTAATACGGTCAAAACAGCATATAAAGTGTAAAAACATGCAAATTGAGGTAAGTACCTCTTTGATTCGGTGGAAAACGGTTAAAACCGGTTAAAAAGAAGAATTCTAGTAATAAAGTCAAAACAGCATATAAATGCAAAAACATACGAATTGAGTGTAGAACCGGTTTGATCAGGATGGAAATGGTTAAAACTGGTTTAAAAGAAGATTTCTTGTAGTACTCTCAAAATAGAGTATAAATATTCAAATTCAGGTAGGAACCAGTTTAATCCTGTTTAAAAGAAGAATTCTTTTAATAAATTCAAAAGAGCATATAAAGTGTAAAAACATGCAAATTGAGGTTACGACCGGTTTAATCTGGTTTGAACCGGTTAAAACCGGTTTAAAAGAAGAATTCTTCTAATACGGTCAAAACAGCATATAAAGTGTAAAAACATGCGAATTGAGGTTAAGACCAGTTTGATCCGTTTGAAACCGGTTAAAATCGGTTGGAAAGAAGAATTCTTGTAATTCGGTTAAAAGAGCATATAAAGTGTAAAAACATGTACATTGAGGTTAGAACAGGTTTAATCCAGTTGGAACCGGTTTCATCCGGTTTAAAAGAAGATTTCTTGTGATACGGTTAAAACAGCATATAAAGTGTAAAAACATCCGAATTGACGTTAGAATCGGTTTGATCCGGTTTAAAAGGAGGATTCTTATAATACGGTCAAAACATCATATAAAGTGTAAAACATGCGAATTGAGGTTAGAACCGGTTTGATCAGGTTGGAACCGTTTAAAACCGGTTTAAAAAAGATTTCTTGTAGTACGGTCAAAACAGAATATAAATATGCAAATTGAGGTAGGAACCAGTTTAATCCGGTTTAAATGAAGAAATCTTTTAATCAAATCAAAAGAGCATACAAAGGGTAAAATATGCAAATTTATGTTACAACCCGTTTGATTCGGTTGGAACTTGTTAAAACCGGTTTAAAAGAAGAATTCTTGTAATACGGTTAAAACAGCCTATAATGTGTAAAACATGCCAATTGAGGTTGGAACCGGTTTGATCCGGTTTAAAAGAAGAATTACTGTAATACGGATAAAACAGCATATCAAGTGTAAATAATGGAAATTGAGGTTAGAATCGGTTTGATCCGGTTTAAAAAAAGATTTCTTTTAATAATGTTAAAACAGCATATAAAGTGTAAAAACATGCGATTTGAGGTTAGAACCGGTTTGATCCGGTTTAAAAGAAGAATTCCTGTAATACGGTCAAAGCAGCATATAAAATATAAAAACAGGCAAATTTAGGTAAGTACCGGTTTGATTCTGTTGGATCCGGTTAAAACTGGTTTAAAAGAACAATTCTTGTAATACGGTCAAAACAGCCTATAAAGTGTAAAAACATACGAATTGAGGTTAGAACCAGTTTGATCCGGTTTAAAAGGAGGATTCTTGTAATACAGTTAAAATAGCATATAAAGTGTAAAAACATGGAAATTGAGGTTAGAACCGGTTTGAACCGGTTGGAACCAGATTAATCCGGTTTGAACCGCTTTAGAAGAAGAATTCTTGTAAATATACCGTTCGTTACATATGTGTAGAAATATACAAATAACTATTTACTCATAAATGTTTAAAGTTGAGTCGTATTTCTTAATAAATAGAAAGTAAATGAGAAATACTTTGAAAACACAGATTTCGAGTACGAACTTGTGCACTCGTACATGTGTACTATCATTAAGCATTCTTTGCACTTGCGAGCGGGTTGTGTATACTTCAAATATGAACTTTTGATAAATAAAAACACACATCAAATTACTGTGTTAGTATCCTTAATATCCCTGTAATTTAGTCGGGTCTCTAAGTAAAATATATGTGGGTTGAAAAATCCCATTCCTTTCCAGAGAAACGTCTTATTGATCACATATTTACAAACAATTGTCAGAATTACGTACCCGGTAAAATACTCTTTCTATTGGTCACAGTAGTCGGTGGTACTACTTAAAACTTTCAAATGATTGGTTAGAAGGGCGGAGTTACTCATGTTGATTTGCTAAATATATTGCTATCTCGACAAATCATAGAAGAGGGAGGTTCTTATTTTACATTTATCATGTCCGTAGCTCAAATTCGAGTTTCTATTTCTTTAAGTATTTGTACATGTTGAATAGTGGGCGTGATAAAACAGAAACTGAGTAATAAGACAGCTGGAGGTATTATGTGACATACAGTAATAGATACTTAACCTTTGTCTTTACATTTCCTCTTAAATTAGGAAATTAAAACATATATAATTTTAAAATTTAGATTATGAACTACGTTTTGATGCTAATCTCATTGACGTAAGTGGTTAAAATGTAAGTTAATAAAATTTTGAAAATAACTCTCCAAGCGTTGTGACACGTGCAATTTAACCTACATGGGTGAAACAAAGGGATTTTGTTTGTTTTGAATTTCGCGCAAAGCTACTCGAGGGCTATCTGCGCTAGCCGTCCCTAATTTTACAGTGTAAGACAAAAGTGTGTGTGTGTGTTTTTTTATAGTTGAGCCACATCAGGCTATTTGTTGAGTCCACCGAGGGGAATCGAACCCTTGTTTTTAGCATTGTAAATTTGTAGACTTACCGCCGCACTCGTGGGTGAAGAAAACAAAAGGATATTTGTGCTTTACTCACCACGACTATGGAAACACGGTTTTTAGCAATATAAGTATGCAGACATCCCGCTGTGCCAATGGAGGCCTTTTACATATTTATCATAAATAGTAGGTTCAATTCATTTTCACCGAGTTGTTATTGACAATAATAATTGAAATACTATATAAACTATACAAGTTTAATAAAAATAATCCTTACTTCTTACAAGAAGTAGTAATAGTGTGACTCAAAACTTACACAATATTTTAATCTCTAATATATGGTTTGTTTGTTTTTTGAATTTCGGAGCAAAAATACAAAATGGCTATCTGCGTTAGCCGTACTTAATTTAGCAGTGTAAGGCTACAGAGAAGCCAGCTAGGCAGTACCACCCATCACCATCTCCTGGGAAACTCTTTCACCAAGAAATAGAGGGAGTGACTATCATATAATAATGCCCCCACGGCTGAAAGAGCGAACATATTTACGAGTCGAGCGCCTTAACCATGCCCGGCCCTAGTATATGCTAAGACTTAATATTAATAAATATTTTACCTTTAATAATAAGTTTATTTTAAAATAGAAAAGCTACTTTTGTGAAAATATTTCTCAAATTTACCATTACCAATAATTTCATTTCTCTTTCATACTTATTCATATAAAAGTTTGGACATATACAGCAAATCAAATTGTGTTTCTAAGTAATACTCAAATCATTGATCAGATGGCACTAACAGTTTATTCACAATATAATGCAGGCGTACAACAAATCACGGAATTAAAATTAGTTTATGTTGTAATAAAGTCATTTGAAGCATCAAAGTTCTATTAAAAACATTAATGGATCAACCAAGTTAACAAATTAAATAACTGGTTACAATTTTCTTTCTTCAGAAATTAAAATGTATTAAAATACGTTTCCACAAACATTTTAAATTATCTGAATTGCTGACAAAACGACAGTTAATGAGTAGTGTTGACAGACTCCTCATCCATAAAACTTTAGAATTGGCACTAAACATTCAGGAAGGTAGCGTTCTGGAGTCAGCTAAACCCAGATTCGTTCGTCAGACTGCCAGATAGTGATGTATGATTCATTTCTCCAGAGAACGCTTTTCCATTTCTACAGAATCCAATGGCGGTGTGCTTTATACCGCTCAGCCGACGCTTGGTATTGTGCATCTTGATTTTAGGTTTGCGTCCGGCTGCTCGGCCATGGAAACCCATTTTATTAAGCTCCTGACGAACAGTTTTTGTGCTGACGTTGCTTTCAGAGGCAGTTTGGAACTCGGTACTGTGTGTTGCAACTGTGGACAGATGACTTTACGCGCTACGCACCTCAACACTCCGCGGTCCAACGGGGGAAAGCAATATCCAAAATGTCCTTAGTAACGTGTGTAAGTTGTGGGGAAATGTCCTTTGCAACGGGGTAAGAAGTGGGGGAAATTTCTCTAGCAACGGGGTGTATTCAGTGGGAAATGTCCATAGCAACGGAGGTAAACAGTGGGGAAAATGTCCATAGCAACGGGTGGTAAACAGTGGAGAAAATGCCCCTAGCAACGAAGAAAGCAGTGTCCAAAATGTCCTTAGCAACCTGGGTAAGCAGTGGGAGAATGTCCTTAGGAACGGGGTAAGCAGTGGGGAAACTTTCCCTAGCAACGGGTGTAAACAGTGAGGGAAATGTCTCTGGAAACGGGGGGTAAGCAAGGTCCCTAGCAAAGGGTGGTAAGCAGTGGGGGAAATGTCCCTAGCAACGTGGGTAATAAGTGTGGGAAATGTCCCTAGCAATGGGGGAAGCAGTGTCGGAAATGTCCCTAGCAACGGGGTAAGCAGTGTCTAAAATTTCTTTAGCAACGGGAGTAAACAGTGAAGAAAATGTCTTTTCAACGGGGGTAAGCAGAGGAAATGTCCCTAGCAATCAGGGGTAAGTAGTGGGGAAATGTCAACATCAATGGGGTGTAAGCAGTGTCGAAAATGTCCCTATCAACGGGAGTAAGCAGTGTCCGAAATATCCCTAGCAACGTGGGTAAACAGTGGGGGAATGTCTTTAGGAACGGTGGTAAAGCGTGGGGAAAATATCCCAGCAACAGGTGTAAGCAGTGAGGGAAATGTGTCTAGAAATGGGGGGTAAGCAGTGTCCCTAGCAGAGGGTGGTAACGAGTGGGGGAAATGTCCTTAGCAACGAAGGTAAACGTTAAGGTAAATGTTCCTAGCAATGGGAAATAAGCAGTGTCGGAAATGTCATTAGCAACGGGGTAAGCACTCTCTAAAATTTCCTTAGCAACGGATGTCAACAGTGAAGAAAATGTCCCTTTCAAAGGGGGGTAATCAGTGGGAAATGTCCCTAGCAATGGGGGTAAGAAGTGGGGGAAATGTCCAAAGCAATAGGGGTAAGTAGTGTCGGAAATGCCCCTAGAAACGGGGGTAAGCAGTGTCCAAAATGTCTTAAGTAATGGAAGTACGTAGTGGTGAAAATTTCCCTAGCAATGGGTTGTATTCTGCGGGAAATGTTTTTAGCAACAGAGGTAAACAGTAGGGAAATGACCCTAGCAACAGGTTGTAAGCTGTAAGGGAAATATCCCTAGCATCGTGGGGAAAACAGTGTAGGATATGTCCGTATTAACGAGAATAAGCAATGGGGAAATGTCTCTACCAGCAAAGGTAATCAGTGAAGAAAAGGACCCTAGCAATAGGGCAAAAAAGTGGGGTAAATATCCCTAGCAATGGGAGTAAACAGTTGTAGAAATATCCCTAGCAACTGGGTGTAATTATTGTGGGAAATGCCCCTAGCAACTGAGGTAAACAGTAGGGAAAATATTTTTAGCAACGGGGTTAAGCAGTGGGGGAAATGTCCCTAGCAACGGGTGAAAGCAGTGGGAAGAATATCCCTAGCAACGGCGGTAAGAACTGGGGAAATGTCGCTAGCAACGGGGGTAAGCAGTGTCCGAAATGCCCCTAGAAACAGGTATAGGCAGTGAAGGAATGTCCCAAACAACGGGTGTTAAGCAGGGTCGGAAATGACACAAGCAACAGGGGTAAGCAGTGTCGGAAATGTTCCTAGAATCGGTGTTAATCAGTGGGAAAATGTCCTTAGCAACGGGTGTATGCAGTGGGGGAAATGTCCTTAGCAATGGGGGTAAGCAGTTGGGAAATGTCCTTAGCAACGGAGGTAAACAGTAAGGTAAATGTCCCTAGCAACGGAGTAAGCAGTAGGTGAAATGTCCCTAGCAACGGTGGTAAGCAGTGTTCAAAATGTCACTAGCAACGGGGGTAAGCAGTGGAGAAAATTTCCAAAGCAACGTGTATAAACAGTGAGAAAAATGTCTCTGGAAACGGGGGTAAACAGGGTCCCTAGCAAAGGGTGGTAAGCAGTGGGGGAAATGTCCCTAGCAACAGGGGTAAGTAGTGGGGGAAATGTCCCAAGCAACGGGGTATAAGCAGTGTCGAAAATGTCCCTACCACCGGGAGTAAGCAGTGTCTGAAATGCCCCTAGCAACAGGGGTAAGCAGTGTTTAAAATGTTCTTAGTAACAAGGGTAAGTAGTGAGGGAAAAGTCCTTCACAATTGGATGAAGCAGTGGGAGAAATTTCCCTAGCAACGGAGTGTATTCAGTGGGAAATATACCTAGTAACGGGGGTAAGCAGTGTCTAAAATGTCCCTAGCAACGTCGGTAAGCAGTAGGGGAATGTCCTTAGGAACAAGGGTAAGCAGTAGGTAAAATTTTACTAGCAACGGGTCTAAACAGTGAGGGAAATGTCTCAAGAAACGGGGGATAAGCAAGGTCCCTAGCAAAGGGCAGTAAGCAGAGGGGGGAAATGTTCCTAGCAAGAGGGATAAGAAGTGGGGGAAATGTCCCTAGCAATGGGAAGTAAGCAGTATCGGAAATGTCCATAGCAAAGTGGGTAAGCAGTGTCTAAAATTTTTTTAACAATGGAGGTAAACAGTGAAGGAAATGTCCCTTTCAATGGGGTAAGCAGTGGGAAATGTCCCTAGCAATGGTGGTAAGTAGTGGGGAAAATGTCCCCAGCAACGGGGTAAACAGTGTCGGAAAAGTCCCTAGGAACGGGAGTAAGCAGTGTCCGAAATATCCCTAACAACTGGGATAAGTACTGGGGGAAATTTCCCCAGCAACGGGGTATAAGCATTGTCGAAAATGTCCCTACCACCTGGAGTAAGCAGTGTTTGAAATATCCCTAACAACGGAGGTAAGCAGTGAGTTTAATGTCCTTGGCAACTGAGGTAAGCTGAGGGGGAAATATCCAAAGCAATAGGATGTATTGAATGAGGGAAATGACTCTAGCAACGGGGGTAAGCAGTGACGGAAATGTTCCAAGCAACAGGGGTAAACAGTGGGGGAAATGTCCCTAGCAACGGGGGTAAGTAGTGTCGGAAATATCTTTAACAAAGGGGGTAAGCAGTGTCTAAAATGTCCCTAGCAACGTGGGTAAGCAGTAGGGGAATGTCCTTAGAAATTGGCAGTAAGCAGGGTTTCTAGCAAAGAGTGGTAAGCAGTGGGGAAATGTCTCTAGCAACAGGGGTAAGCAGTGTCGGAAATGACCCTAGCAACGAGGAAAGGCAGTGTCTAAACTTTTCCTAGCAGCGAGGGTAAAAAGTGCAGGAAGTGTCCCCAGCAACGGGATATAAGCAGTGTCGAAAATGTCCCTACCAACGGGAGTGAGTAGTGTTTAAAATATCCCTAACAATGGAGGTAAGCAGTGGGTTCAATATCCTTGACAACTGAGGTAAGCAGTGTTCAAAACGTCTTTAGTAATGGGAGTGAGTAGTGGGGGAAATGTCTTTAGCAACGGGGATAAGCAGTGGGGGAAATTTCCCTAGCAACAGGGGTAATCAGTAGGGAAAAGGACCCTAGCAATAGGGGAAAAGTGAAAAAAAATGTCTCTAGCAACGGGTGGTAAACAGTAAGGGAAACGTCCCTAGCAACGGGGGTAAGCAGTGGGAAGAATATTCCTAGAAACGGGGGTAAGAACTGGGGAAATGTAGACAGCAACGGGAGTGAGCAGTGTCAAAAATTTTATTAGGAACGGAGTTTAATAAGTGGTGGAAATGTCCCTAGCAACTGAGGTAAATAGTAAAGGAAATATCTTTAACAACGGGGTAAGCAGTGTCTAAAATGTCCCTTGCAACGTGGGTAAGCAGTAGGGGAATGTCCTTAGAAATGGGCAGTAAGCAGGGTCCCTAGAAAGGGTCGCAAGCAGTGGGGAAATGCCCCAGCAACAGGGGTAAGCAGTGTCGGAAATGTCCCTAGCAACGGGGTTAGGCAGTGTCTAAAATTTTCCCAGCAGCGGGGGTAAAAAGTGCAGGAAGTGTCCGCAGCAACGGGGTATAAGGAGTGTCGAAAATGTCCCTACCAACGGGAGTAAAGAGTGTCCGGAATATCCCTAACAATGGAGGTAAGCAGTGGATTTAATATCCTTGGCAACTGAGGTAAGCAGTGGGGAAATGTTCTTAGCAACGAAATGTATTCAGTGGGGTAAATGATCCTAGCAATGGGGGCAAGCAGTGTCGAAAATGTCCCTAGCAACGGTGTTAATCAGTGGGAAAATGTCGTTAGCAACGGGGTAAACAGTGGGGGAAATATCCCGAGCAACGGGGGTAAGCAGTGGGGGAAATGTCCCTATCAACAGGGATAAGCATTGGGTGAAATGACACAAGCAACGTGGGGTAACACAGTGGGGAAATGACCCTAGCAACATGGGTAAGCGTTGGGTGAAATGACAGTAGCAACGGATATAACCAGTAAGGTAAATGTCCCTAGAAACGAGGAATAAGAAGTGGGGGAAATGTCCTTAGCAGCGGGGTGTATTCAGTGGGGGAACTGTTCCTAGAAACGGGTATAACCAGTAAGGTAAATGTCCCTAGAAACGGGGAATAAGAAGTGGGGGGAAATGTCCTTAGCAATGGGGTTAAGCACTGAGTGAATTGGCCCTAGCAACAGGGATAAGTAGTGTCGGAAATATCCCTAGCAATGGAGATAAGCAGTGCGGGAAATGTCTCGAGAAACGGGGGTAAGCAGTGTCCCTAGCAAATGGTGGTAAGCAGTGGGGGAAATGTCCCGAGCAACAAGGGTAAGAAATGTGAAAAATGTTTTATTGCAACGGAGGTAAGCAGTGTCAGAAATGTCCCTAGCAATGGGGTAAGTAGTGGGGGAAATGTCCCCAGCAAAGGGGTATAAGCAGTGTCGAAAATGTTCTAACCAATGGGAGTAAGCAGTGTCCAAAATGTCCCTAACAATGGAGGTAAGTAGTGGGTTTAATGCGCTTGGCAACAGAGATAAGCTGTGGGGGAAATGTCTTTAGCAATGGGTGTAAGCAGTTGGGAAATGCCCTAAGCAACAGAGGTAATTAGTAAGGTAAATGTCCCTAGCAACAAGGTAAGCAGTGAGAGAAATATTCCTAGCAACGGGGGTAAGCATTGTCAGAAATGTCCCTAGCAACCAGAATAAGCAGTGAGGGAAATCTCCTTAGCAACGGGGGTAAGCAGTGGGGAAAATTTCCGAAAAAACGGGATAAACATTGGAGGATCCCTAAAAACGGGAAGTAAGCAGTGGGGGAAATGTCCCTAGCAAGTGTGGGTAACAGTTGTTCAATGTCCGTAGAAACGTGTGTAAACAGTAGGGGAAATGTCCCTAGCAATGGGGGTAAGAACCGGGTAAATTGTCCCTAGCAATGGGGGTCAGCCATGTCAGAAATGTCCCTAGCAACGTGGGTAAGCAGTGGGGAAAGAATACCTAGCAACGTGTTTAAACAGTGAGGGAAATGTCTCTAGAAACGGGGATTACGAAGTGGTGGAAACGTCCCTTGCAACGGGGGGTAAGCAGTGTCCAAAATATCCTTAGGAACGGTTTTAAGCAGTGGGGTAAATGCCCCTAGCAACGGAGGTAAAGAGTGGGTGAAATCTCCATAGTAAAGGGTTAAGCAGTGTCCGAAATGTCCCTAGCAACGGGGTAAGTAGTGTTGGAAATATTCCTAGCAATGGTGCAGGCAGATTCCGAAATGTCTTTAGCAACGTGGCTAAACAGTGGGGAATGTACTTAAGAACCGGGATAAGCAGTGGGGAAAATTTCCATAGCAACGGGTGTAAGCAGTGAGGGAAATATCTCTAGAAACGATGGGGTAAGCAGGGTCACTATCAAAGGGTGGTAAATAGTGGGGGAAATGTCCTTACCAACGTGGGTATGAAGTGTGGGAAATGTCCCTAGCAACATGGGGTAAGCAGTGTCTGAAATGTCCCTAGTACGGGGTGAAGAAGTGTCTATAATTTCCCTAGCAATGGGGTGAACTGTGTAGGAAATGTCCCCACCAACATGGTATGAGCAGTGTTGAAAATGTCCCTACCAACGGAAGTAAACAGCGTCCGAAATGTCCGTAACAACGGAGGAAAGCAGTAGGTTTAATGCCCTTGGCAACTGAGGTTAGCAGTAGGGGAAATGTCCTTATCAATGGGATGTTTTCAGTGGGGGAAATTTCCCTAGCAACAGGGTGTATTACTAGAAAATGTCCCTAGCAACGGAGGTAAACAGTGGGGAAATGCCCTTAGCAACAGTTGATAAGTAGTAAGGAAAATGTTCCTAGCAACATGGATAAACAGTAAAGGAAATGTCCCTAGTAACGGTGATAAGCAAAAGGGAAATGTCCTTATAAATCGGGTGTATTCAGTGGGAAAAATGTCCCTAACCACCGGGGTAAGCATTGGGTGAATTGTTCCTAGCAACGGGGGTAAGCAATATCCGAAATGTTCCTAGCAAAGGGTGTAAGCAGTTGGGGAAATCTTCTGAGCAATGGGGTAAGCAGTACGGAAAATTTCCGAAGCAAAGAGGGTAAACAGTGGAGGAAATGTTTCTATAAACGGGGAGTAAGCAGTTGGGGAAATGTACCTAGCAATGGGGAAAAGCAGTGTCCGAAATGTCCCTAGCATCAGTGTCACTCAGTGAGGAAATGTACTTAGCAACGGAGGTAAACACAGAGGGAATTGTCCCTTGCAACGGGGGTAAGCAGTGGGGGAAATGTCCCTATCAACAAGGAAAAGCATTAGGTGAAATGACACAAGCAACGTGGGGTAAGCAGTGGGGGAAATGTCCCTATCAACAAGGAAAAGCATTAAGTGAAATGACACAAGCAACGTGGGGTAAGTAGTGGGGGAAATGACCCTAGCAACATGGGTAAACATTGGGTGAAAAGACACAAACAACATGAGCTAAGCAGTGACGTAAATGTCCCTAGGAACAGGGGTAAGCATTGGGTGAAATGCCCCTAGCAACGAGGGTAAACAGTAGGGGAAATGTCCCTAGCAACGGTGATAAGCAAAAGGAAAATGTCCTTATAAATGGGGTGTATTCAGTGGGAAAAATGTCCCTAACCACCGGGGTAAGCAGTTGGGGAAATGTCCCAAGGAATGGGGGTAAGTAGTGTCAGAAATGTCCCTAGCAACGGGGGTAAGCAGTGGGGTAAATTTCCGTATCATCGGGTGTAAACAGTGTGGGAAATGGCCCTAGCAACGAGGGTAAGCACTCGGTGAATTGTCCCTAGCAAAGGGTGTAAGCAGTTGGGGAAATCTTCTGAGCAATAGGGGTAAGCAGTACGGAAAATTTCCGAAGCAAAGAGGGTAAACAGTGGAGGAAATGTTTCTATAAACGGGGAGTAAGCAGTGGGGGAAATGTCTCTAGCAATGGGGAAAAGTAGTGTCCGAAATGTTCCTAGCATCAGTGTCACTCAGTGGGGAAATGTACTTAGCAACGAAGGTAAACACAGAGGGAAATGTCCCTTGCAACGAGGGTAAGCAGTGGGGAAAATGTCCCTATCAAGAAGGAAAAGCATTAGGTGAAATGACACAAGCAACGTGGGGTAAGCAGTGGAAGAAATGACCCTAACAACATGGGTAAGCTTTGGGTGAAATGACACAAACAACGTGAGGTAAGCAGTTGCGTAAATGTCCCTAGGAACAGGGGTAAGCATTGGGTGAAATGACACAAAAACGTCAGGTAAGCAGAGGGCGAAATGTCACTAGCAAAGGGGGAAAGCAGAGGGAAAAATGTCCCAAGCAACGGGGGTAAACAGTAGGGGAAATGTCCCTAGAAACGGTGGCAAGTAGTGTCCGAAAAGTCACTAGCAACGGTGATAATCAATGGGGAAATCATCTTATCAACGGGTGTAAAGAGAGTTGGAAATGTCTTTAAAAACGGGGAGTAGGCAGTGTCGGAAATATCCCAAGCAACAAAAGTAAACAGTGTCCGAAATGTCCCTAGGAACTGGGGTAAACATTTGGGGAAATGAACCGAGCAACGGGGGTAAGTAATGTCGGAAATGTCCCTAGAAAATAGAGTAAGCAGTGGGGTAAATGTCCTTACCAACGGGTGTAAACAGTGTGGGAAATGTCCCTAGCAATGGGGTAAACAGTGGAGGAAATGCCCCTAGCAACGGAAAGTAAGCAGTGGTAAATATCCCTAACATCGGAGGTAAGCAGTGGGTTTAATGTACTTGTCAACTGAGGTAACGAGTGAAAGAAATGCCCTTAGCAACGGGATTTATTCAGTGAGGCAAATGTATCTAGCAATGGGGGTGAGCAGTGTCTGAAATGTCCCTAGCAACAGGGGTATGCAGTGGGGGAAATGTCCTTCGCAACGGGGTAAGCAGTAGGGAAATTTTCCTAGCAACGGATGTACTCACTATGAGATGTCCCTAGCAACAAAGGCAAACAGTGGGGGAAATGTCCCTAGCAACGGGTGGTAAACAGTAAGGGAAATGTCCCTAGCATCGGGAGTAAGCACTGGGTGAATTGTCCCTAGCAACGGGGGAAAGCACTGTCCAAAATGTCCCTAGCAAGGTGGGTAAGGAGTGGGGAAAATTTTCCTAGTAACAGATGTAAACAGTGAGGGAAATGTCTCTAGAAACGAGGGATGCAGTGTCTAAAATTTCCTTAGCAACAGGGGTACACAGTGAAGGAAATGTTCCTTTTAACAGGGGTAAGCAGTGGGAAATGTCCCTAGCAACGGGGGTAAGTAGTGGGGGAAATGTCCCCAGCAACGGGAGTAAGTAGTGTCCGAAATATCCCTAACAACAGAGGTAAGCAGTGGGTTTAATGATTTTGACAACTGAGGTAAGCAGTGGGGGAAATGTCCTAAGCAATGGGATGTATTTAGTGGGGGAAATGACCCTAGCAACGAAAGTAAGAAGTGTCGGAAATGTCCCTAGCAACGGGGTAAGCCGTGTCCAAAATGTCCTTAGTTACGGGGATAAGAAGTGGGGAAAATGTCCTTAGCAACGGGTGTAAGTAGTGGGGGAAATTTCACTAGCAATGGGTTGTATTCAGTGGGAAATGTCTCTTGCAACAGACGTAAACAGTGGGGAAATGTCCCTAGTAACAGGTGGTAAGCAGTAAGGAAATGTCCCTAGCAACGTTGGTAAAGCAGTATAGAAAATGTCCGTAGCAACGGGGGTAAAAAGTAAAGTAAATGTCCCTAGCAACGGGGGTAAGCAGCGTCGGAAATGTCCATAGCAACTGTGATAAGCAATATGGAAATATCCTTAGCAACGTTGTAAACAGTGGGGGAAATGTCCCGAGCAACGGGAGTAAGCAGTGGGAAAAATGTCCCTAGCAACAGGGGTAAGCATTGGGAGAAATGACACAAGCAACGTGAGGTAAGCAGTGGGGAGATGTCCCTAGCAAAGGGGGAAAGCAGAGGGAAAAGTGCCCTAGCAACAGGGGTAAACAGTAGGTGAAATGTCCCTAAAATGGAAGTAAGCAGTGTCCGAAATGTCATTAGCAATGGTGATAAGCAATGGGGAAATGTCCTTAGCAATGGGGTAAAGAGTGCGGGAAATTACCCAAGCAACAGGATAAGCAGTGTCGGAAATGTCCCTAGCAAATGGGGTAAGCAGTTGGGGAAATGTCACGAACAATGTGCTTATACAGTGGGGGAAATGTCCCCAGCAACGGGGTATATGCATTGTCGAAAATGTCCCTACCACCTGGAGTAAGCAGTGTTTGAAATATCCCTAACAACGAAGGTAAGCAGTGGGTTTAATGTCCTTGGCGACTGAGGTAAGCAGTGGGGGAAATGTCCTTAGCAATGGGATGTATTCAGTGGGTGAAATGTCCTTAGCAATGGGATGTATTCAGTGGGTGAAATGTCCCTAGCAACAGGGGTAAGCAGTGGGGGAAATGTCCTTTGCAACGAGGGTAAGCAGTGGGGGAAAGTTCCCGAGCAACGAGATGTATTCAGTATGAAATGTCCCTAGCAACGGGTCGTAAACAGTAGGGAAATTTCCCTAGCAATGGAAGTAAGTAGTGTCGAAAATGTTCCTATCAATGGGTGTAAGCAGTGGGGAAAATTTCCCTAGAAACAGGTGTAAGCAGTGAGGGAAATGTCTCTAGAAACGGGGGTAAGCAGTGTTTCTAGCAAAGGTTGGTAAGCAGTTGGGGAAATGTCCCTAGCAATGGGGTTAAGAAGTGTGGGAAATGTTCCTAGCAACGTGTGGTAAGCAGTGTCGGAGATTTCCCTAGCAACGGGGGTAAGCAGTGTCTAAAATTTCTATACCAATGGGGGGAAGCAGTGAGAAATGTCCCTAGCAATGGGGTTAAGAAGTGTGGGAAATGTTCCTAGCAACGTGTGGTAAGCAGTGTCGGAGATTTCCCTAGCAACGGGGGTAAGCAGTGTCTAAAATTTCTATACCAATGGGGGGAAGCAGTGAGAAATGTCCCTAGCAACGGGAGAAAGTAGTGGGGGAAATGTCCCCAGCAACGGGGTTTAAGCTGTGTCGAAAATTTTCTTACCAACGGGAAAAAGCAATGTCCAAAATGTCCCTAACAACGGAGGTAAGCAGTGGGTTTAATGCCCTTGGCAACAGAGGTAAGCAGTGGGAGAAATGTCCTTCGCAACGGTGAAAAGCAGTTGGGAAATGTCCTTAGCAATGGAGGTAAGTGTAAGGTAAATGTCACTATCAACGGGGTAAGCAGTAGGAGAAATGTCCCTGGCAATGGCGTGTATTCAGTGGGGAAAGGAACCTAGAAACGGAGGTAACAGTTGATAAAATGTCCTTAGGAATGGGGTTAAGCAGTGGGGGAAATGTCTTTATGAATGGGGTTAATCAGTGTCCAAATGTCCCTAGCAACAAGGGAAAGAAGAAGGAAAAATCTCCTTATCAACGGGGGTAAGCAGTGGGAGAAATGTCCGAAGCAACGAAGTAAACAATGGAGGAAATGTCCCTAGAGAGGAAGTGTAAGCAGTGAAGAAAATTTGTTGTCCTTAACAACGGGTGGTAAGCAGTGGGGGAAATGTCACGAGCAATGTGGGTATGCAGTGGGGGAAATGTCCCTAGGAATGGGGGTAAACAGTGGGGGAAATGTCCCTAGCAACGGGTGGTATACAGTAGGGGAAAGGTTCTTAGCAATGGTGGTAAGTAGTGGGGAAAAGGTCCCCAGCAACGTGATATAATCAGTATCGAAAATGACCCTACCAACAGGAGAATGCAGTGTCCGAAATATCCCTAACATCAGAGGTAAGCATTGGGGAAAATGTCCTTAGTAACGGGATTTATTCAGTGTGGAAAATGACCCTAGTAATGGGGTAGAGCAGTATCGGAAATGTCCCTAGCAACGGGGGTAAGCAGTATCCAAAATGTCATTAGTAATAGGGGTTAGTAGTTGGGGAAATGTTTCTAGCAACGGGGGTAAGCAGTAGGGGAACTTTCCCTAGCAACGGGGGTAACCAGTGGGGAAAGGACCCTATCAACGGGGTGTAATCAGTGGGGGAAATGTCCGTAGCAAATGAGGTAAACAGTAGGGGAAATGTTTTAGCAATGGGGTTAAGCAGTTGGGGAAATGTCTCTAGCAACGGGTGAAAGAAGTGGGAAGAATATCTCTAGCAACGGGGTAAGAACTGGGGAAATGTCGCAAGAAACGGGGATGAGCAGTGTCGAAAATGACCTAACCAACGGGAGTAAGCAGAGTCCAAAATCTCTCTAGAAAAGGTGTTAATAAATGGGAAAATGTCCTTAGCAACGGGGGTAAAGAGAGAAGGAAATGTCCCGATCAATGGGGGTAAGCAGAGGAGTAAATATCCGTAGCAACAGGGGTAAGCATTGGGAGAAATGACACAAGAAACGCGGGTAAACAGTAGAGAAAATGTCCCTAGAAACGGGGGTATGTAGTGTCCGAAATGTCACTAGCAACGGTGATAAGCAATAGGGAAATGTTCTTAGCAACGGGGTAAACAGTGTCGGAAATGTCCCTAGCAATTAGGGTAAGCAGTGTTTAAAATTTCCCTTGCAACTGGGATAAACAGTAGAGGAAATGTCCCTAGCATCGGGGGTAAGTAGTTTGGGAAATGTCCCAAGCAACGGTGTATAAGCAGTATAAAAAATGTTTCTACCATCGGGAGTTAGCAGTGTTTGAAATATCCATTACAACGGAAGTAAGCAGTGGGTTTAATGTCCATGGCAGGTGGGGTAAGCAGTGTAGGAAATGTCCTTAGCAACGGGATGTATTCAGTGGGTGAACTGTCCCTATCAACAGGGTTAAGCAGTGTCTGAAATGTTCCTAGCAACGGGGTAAGATGTGGGGGAAATGTCATTTCCAACGGGAGTGAGCAGTGGAGGAAATTTCCCTAGCAACGGGATGTATTCAGTATGAAATATCCCTAGCAACTGAGGTAAACAGTGGGGTAAATGTCTCTAACAACGGGTGGTAAACAGTAGGGGAAATGTCCCTAGCAAAGGGTGTAAGTAGTGACGAAATTATCTTTAGCAACGTGGGTAAGCAGTGTCCAAAATGTCCCTAGCAACGTGGGTAAGCAGTGGGGAAAATGTCCCTAGCAACGAGTGTAAACAGTGAGGGAAATGTCTCTAGAAACGGTGTGTAAGCAGTGTTTAAAATTTCATTAGCAACAGAGAAGAAAATGTTTTTATGAATGAGGTGTAAGCAGTGAGAAATGTCGCTATCAACGGGAGTAAGTAGGGGGAAAAATGTCACCTGCAACGGTGTATAAGCAGTGTCGAAAATGTTCCTACCAACGGGAATAAGCAGTTTCCGAAATATCCCTAACAACAGAGAAAAGCAGTGGGTTTAATGTCTTTGACAACTGAGGTAAGCAGTGGGGGAAATGTCCTTAGCAACGGTATGTATTCAGAGGGAAATGACCCTAGCAACGGGGTAAGCAGTGTCCAAAATGTCCTTAGTTATGGAAATAAGTGGTGAAGGAAATATCCCAAGCAACGGGTTGTATTCTGTGGGAAATGTCCGTTGCAACGAAGGTAAACAGGGGGTTTCCAGCTGAGCAACAGGTGGTAACCAGTAAGGGAAATGTCCCTAGCAACGGGAGTAAGCAGTGTCCGAAGTGTCCCTAGCAACGGGGTAAGCAGTGGGTTTAATGTCCTTGGAAACTGAAGTAAGCAGTGGGAGAAATGTCCTTAGGAATGGGGTGTATTCAGTGGGGAAAATGTCCCTAGGAAAGGAGGTAACGAGCAAGGTAAATGTCCCTAGAAACGGAGTGTAAGCAGTGGGAAATATGTCCCTAACAACGGGAGGTAAGCAGAGGGGGAAATATCCCTAGCAACGTGGGTAAACAGTGAGGGAAATGTCCCTAGCAACAGGGTAAGCAGTGGGTTTAATGTCCTTGGCAATTGGAGTAAACAGTGGGGAAAATGTCCTTAGCAATGAGGTGCATTCAGTGGGGGAAATGTCTCTAGCAACAGAGGTAAACAGTAAGATAAATGTCCCTAGCAACGAGGTAAGCAGTGGGAGAAATGTCCTTAGCAATGGGGTGCATTCAGTGTAGGAAATGTCCTTAGCAATGGGGTGCATTCAGTGTAGGAAATGTCCTTAGCAATGGGGTGTATTCAGGGTAGGAAATGTTCTTAGCAACGGAGTTAAACAATGAGGTAAATGTCCCTAGCAACGGGGGTAAGAAGTGAAGGAAATGTGCCTAGCAATGGGGAAACCAGTAGAGGAAGTCCCTAGCAATAGGGGTAAGCATTGGGTGAAATGCCCCTAACAACGTCGTATAAGCAGTGGGGGAAATGCCCCTAGCAACAGGGTAAGCAGTGGGTTTAATGTCCTTGGCAACTGGAGTAAGCAGTAGGGAAAATGTCCTTAGCAATGAGGTGTATTCAGTGGGGGAAATGTCTCTAGCAACAGAGGTAAACAGTAAGATAAATGTCCCTAGCAACGAGGTAAGCAGTGGGAGAAATGTCCTTAGCAATGGGGTGTGTTCAGTGGGGAAATGTTTCTAGCAATGGGTGGTAAGCAGTGTCGGAAATGTTACTAGCAACGAGGTTAAGCAATGTACGAAATGTACCTAGCATCGGTGTTAATCAGTGGGGAAATGTCCTTAGCAATGTGGGTAAACTGTGGAAGAAATGTCCCGAGCAACGGGAGGTGAGCAGTGGGAAAAATGACCCTAGATACGGGGGTAAACAGTATAAGAATTTTTCCCAGCAATGTGGGGTAAGTAGTAAGGAAAATGTCCCAAGCAATTGGGGGAAAGCTGTAGGGGACATGTCCCTAGCAACGAGGGTAAACAGTGGGGGAAATGTCCCTAGCAACGGGGGTTAGAAGTGTCGGAAATGCTCCTAGAAACAGGCTTAGGCAGTGGGAAAATATCCTTAGCAACGGGTGGTAAGCAGTGTCGGTAATGTCACTAGTAACGGTGTGAGAAGTGTCCAAAATGTCCCTAGCAATGGTGGTAAGCAGTTGGAAAATGTCCTCAGTAACGGAGGTAAACAGTAAGGTAAATGTCCCTAGCAATGGGGTAAGCAGTAGGTGAAATGTCCCTGATAACAGGGTGTATTCAGTGGGAGAAATGATCCTAGCAACGGAGGTAAACAGTTGAGGAAATGACCTTAGGAACGGGGGTAAGCAGTGTCAGAAATATTACTGGGAACAAGGGTAGCAGTGTCCGAAGTGTCCCCTGCAATGATGGTAGGCATTTGGGGAAATGTCCCTAGCAATAAGTGTAAGCAATGGTGGAAATGTCCCTAGAAACGGGGGTAAGCAGTGTGGGAAATTTCTTTAACAACTGGTGGCAAGCAGTGGTGGAAATATCATTAGCAATGTGGGTAAACAATGGGGGTAATGTCTATAGCAACGGGGAGTAAGCAGTGGGAAATGTCCCTAGCAACGGGTGTAAACAGTGGGAAAAATGACCCCAGCAACGGGTGTTAAACATAGGGGGAATGTCCTTAGCAACAGGGTTAAGCACTATTTGAATTGTCCCTATCAACGGAGGAAAGTAGTGGCGAAAATGTTTCTAGCAACGAAGGTAAGAAGTGTCCGAAATGTCCCTAGCAACGTGGGTAAGCAGTGGGGAAACATTTCCCAGCAACGGGTGTGAACAGAGAGAGAAATGTCTCTAGAAACGGGGGAAATCAGGGTCCCCAGCAAAGGGATGTAAGCAGTGTCTGAAATTTCCCTAGCAACGAGGGTAAGCAGTGGGGTAAATGTCTCTAGCAACAGGGTTAAGCAGTAGTGGATATGTCCCTGTCATTGGGGGTAAGCAGTGTCGGAAATCTCCTTAGCAATGGGCGTAAGAAGTGGGGGAAATGTCCCTAGCAACGGGTGGTAAACAGTGGGGGAATGTCCTTAGCAACAGGGTAAAGCACTATTTGAATTGTCCCTAGCAACGGGGGTAAGTAGTGTCCGAAATGTCCCTAGCAATGGGGAAAGAAATGTCCGAAATGTCCCTAGCAACGTGGGTAAGCAGTGGGAAAAATTTCTTTTGCAATGGGTGTAAACAGTGAGGTAAATGTCTCTAGTAACGGAGGGTAAGCAGGGTCCCTAGCAAAGGGTGGTAAGCAGCGTCGGAAATGTCCCTATCATCGGGATAAGCAGTGTCTAAAATTTTCCTAGCAATAGGTGTAAGCAGTGGGGTAAATGTCATTAGCAATAGTGGGTAAGCAGTAGTGGAAATGTCTTTATCAACGGGGGAAAAACAGTGTCGAAAATGTCGCTAGCAAAGAGAGTAAGTAGTGTTCGAAATATCCCTAGCATCTTGGGTAAGAAGTGGGTTTAATGTTTTTGGCAATTGTGGAAAGCAGTGTTGGAAATGTCCCTAGCAACTGGGATAAGCAGTGGAAAAGTTTTTCTAGCAACGGGGTAAGCAGTGTGGGAAATGTCCCTAGCAACAAGGGGTAAACAGTCGGAGAAATGTCTTTAGCAACGTGGGGTAAGCCGGGGGAAAACGTCCCTAACAACGGGGTGTAAGCAGTGTTGGAAATGTCCCTAGCAACAGGTGTTAAAATGTCAGAAATGTCCCTAGTAACGTGTGTAAACAGTGGAGGAAATGTCCCTAGGAAGGGGGTAGCAGTGGAAAAGTCCCTAGGAACGGGGATAAGTAGTGGAAAATGTCCCTAGGAACGGGGATAAGTAGTGGTTGAAATGTCCCTATCATTGGGGGTAAGCAGTGGGTTTTATATCCTTTGCAACTGAGGGAAGCAGTGGGGTAATGTCCTTAGCAACAGGATGTATTCATTGGGAGAAATGTCACCAGCATCGGATGTAAGCAGTATCGAAAATTTCCCTAGCAACGGGGGTTAAGCAATGTCCGAAATGTCCTTAGAAACGGTGGTAAGCAGTGGGGGAAATGCCCTTAGCAATAAGGGTAAGCAGTGTGGGAAATTTTCCTAGCAACGAGTTGTTTTCAAATAGAAATGTCCCTAGCAACGGGGGGTAAACAGTAAGGGAAATGTCCCTAGCAACAGGTGTAAACAGTGTGGGAAATGTCCTTTGCAACGGGGGTGACCAGTGTGGGAAATTTCCCTAGGAAAGGGGTGTATTCAGTTGGAAATGTCCCTAGCAATAGAGGTAAACAGTAAGGGAAATGTCTCTAGCAACTTGAGGAAAGCAGTAGGGGAAATGTCCGTAGCAACGGGTTAAGAAGAGGGGAAATGCCCTTAGCAACACAGGTAATCAGTGGTGAAAAGGACCCAAGCAATTGGGGAAATATTGGGGTAAATATCCCTAGCAACATGAGTAAGCAGTAGGGAAATATTTCTAGCAACGGGGTGTATTCAATGGGAGAAATGTCCTAGCAACGGAGTTAAACAGTAGGGGAAATGTCCGTAGCAACGGGTTAAGAAGAGGGGGAAATGCCCTTAGCAACATGAAAAGGACCCAAGCAATTGGGGAAATATTAGGGTAAATATCCTTAGCAACATGAGTAAGCAGTAGGGGAAATATTTCTACCAACGGGGTGTATTCAATGGGGGAAATGTCCTAGCAACGGAGTTAAACAGTAGGGGAAGTGTCCTTAGCAACTGGGTTAAGCAGTGGGAGAAATGACCCTAGCAATCATGGTAAGCAGTGTTGGAAATGACCCTAGCAATCATGGTAAGCAGTGTTGGAAATGCCCCTAGCAACAGGAGTAATCTGTGTCCAAAATGTCCGTAGCAACAAGGTAAGCAACAGAAAAAATGTCCTTAGCAACGGGGTGCATTCAGTGTAGGAAATGTCCTTAGCAACGGAGGTAAACAATGAGGTAAATGTCCCTAGCAATAGGGGAATGCAATGGCGGAAGTGTCCCTAGAAACAGGGGTAATAAGTGAAGGAAATGTCCCTAGCAATGGGGAAAAAAGTAGGGGAAATGTCCCTAGCAACAGGGGTAAGCATTGGGTGAAATGCCCCTATAAACGTAGGGTAAGCAGTGGAAGAAATGTCCCTAGAACCGGGGATAAACAGTGGTGGAAACGTCCCGAGCAACGGGGGTAAGAAGTGTGGGAAATGTCCCTAGTAACGGGTTAAGCAGTGTCCGAAATGTCCCTAGCAACGGGTGTAAGCAGTGGGGGAAATGCCCTTAGCAACAAGGATAACAAGTGTGGGAAAGTTTCCTAGCAACGAGTTGTTTTCAGATAGAAATGTCCCTAGAAACAGGGGGTAAACAGTGGGGGAAATGTTCCTAGCAACAGTGGTAAACAGCCTTGGAAATGTCCTTTGCAACGGGGGTGAGCAGTGTGGGAAATTTCCCTAGGAACGGGGTTAAGCAGAGGGGGAAATGTCCTTTGCAACGTGAGGAAGGCAGTAGGGGAAATGTCCGTAGCAACAGAGGTAATCAGTGGTGAAAAGGATCCTAGGAATTGGTGAAATATTGGGGTAAATATCCCTAGCAACGGGCGTAAGCAGTAGGGAAATATTCCTAGTAAAGGGGTGTATTAAGTGGGGAAGTGTCCTTAGCAATGGAGTTAAATAGTAGGGAAGTGACCTTAGCAACTGGGTTAAGCAGTGGGGAAATGTCTCTACCAATGGAAGTAAGAAATGGGGAAAGTGTCCCTAGAAACCGATGGTTAGCAGTAAGAGAAATGTGCCTAGGAACGGGAGTAAGAAGAGGGGTAAATGTTCCTAGCAACGGGGGTAAGCAGTGGGGGAAATTTCCCTAGCAATGAGATGTATTCAGTGTGAAATGTCCCTAGCAACGGAGTTAAACAGTGGGGAAAATGTCCATATAAACGGGTGGAAAGCAGTAAGGTAAAAGTCCCTAGAAACGTGTGAAAAACAGTTAGAAAAATATCCGTAGCAACGTGTGTAAGCAGTGGGGGAAATGTCCCTAGGAACGGTGGTCATCAGTGGGGAAAAGTTCCCTTGCAACAGGGTTAAAAAGTGGGGTAAATATTTTTAGCAACGGCGGTAAGCAGTAAAGGAAATGCTCCTAGCAACAGGGGTAGGCAGTAGAGGAATGTCCCGAGCATCGGGTGGTAAGCAGTGTCGGAAATATCACTAGCAACAGGGGTAAGGAGTGTAAAAGGTTTTGTAGAAACGGCGTAAGCAGTTGTGTATATGTGTCTAGCAACGGGGGATAAGCTTTACTAGAAATGTCCTTAGCAACATGGGGTAAGCAGTAAAGGAAATGTCCCTAGCAACGCGGTGCATTAAGTGGGGAAATGTCCCTAACAACGGAGGTAAAGAGTAGAGGAAATGTTTCTTGCAAATGGGTTAAGCATTGAGGGAAATAACCCTAGCAACGGGGTGTATTCGATGGGGGAAATGTCCCTAACAACGAAAGTAAACAGTAGAGGCAATGTCCCTCTCAACGGGGATAAGAAGTGGGAAAAACGTCTTTAGCAACGGGGGTAAGCAGAGGGAAGAATGTCCCGACCAACGGGAAAAGCAGTGTCACAAATTTCCCTAGCAACAGGGGTAAGAAGAGTCCGAAATGTCCCTAGCAGCAAGGGTAGACAGTGAAGGAAATGTCCCTAGGAACAGGAAGTAAGCAGTGTCGGATATGTTTTTAGCAATGGGGATAAGCCATGGGGAAAATAACCCTAGCAACAGGGGTAAGCAGTGTCCAAAATGTCCCTAGCAACGAAGGTAAGCAGCGGGGGAAATGTTCTTATCAACAGGGGTAAGTAGTGTGGAAATTTTTCCAGGAACGAGTTGTTTTCAGATGGAAATGTCACGGGCAACGGGGATTAAACAGTGGGGGAAATGTCCATAGCAACGGGTGTTAAAGAGTGGAAAAATGTCCCTAGCAACGGGAGTAAGCATTGGGGAAATATCCATAGCAACAGGAAGTAAGCAGTGGGAAATGTCCCTAGCAATGGGAGTAAGCAGTGGGGGAAATTTCCCTAGCAATGAGATGTATTCAGTGTGAAATGTCCCTAGCAACGGAGTTAAACAGTGGGGAAAATGTCCATATAAACGGGTGTATAGCAGTAAGGGAAAGTCCCTAGAAACGTGTGAAAAACAGTTAGAGAAATATCCGTAGCAACGTGGGTAAGCAATGTGGGAAAGGTCCCTAGCAACGGAAGTAATCAGTAGGGAAAAGGTCCGTAGCAATGGAATTAAAAAAGTGGGGTAAATATACCTAGCAACGGTGATAAGCAATGGGGAAATGTCCTTAGCAATGGGGTAAACAGTGTTTGAAATGTTCCTAACAACGTGGTAAGCAGTGAGTTTAATGTGCTTGGCACCTGAAGTAAACAGTGGTGGAAATGTCCTTAGCAATGGAGGTAAGCAGTTTACGAAATGTCCCTAGTAACGGGGGTAAAATGCGGGATAATGATCCTTAACAACGGGAATAAGTAGTTGGGGAAATATCTCTCGGAACGGGTGGTAAGTTGTGTCGGAAATGTCCCTAGAAACGTAAGCAAGCATTGTCCGAAATGTTCCTAACAACGGGTAAGCAATGTCCGAAATGTCCCTTGGAATAAAGGTAAACAGCGGAGGAAATGTCCTTAGCAACGAGGATAAGCAGTAGGGAAATTTCCCTAGCAACGAGTTGTTTTCAAATGGAAATGTCCCTAGCTACGGGTGGTAAAGAGTAGGGGAAATGTCCGTCGCCTAGGGTTGTAAACAGTTGGGAAATGTCCCTAGCAACGGGAGAAAGCACTGTGAGAAATGTCCCTAGCAATGGGGAGTAAGCAGTGGGAAATGTCTTTTGCAAAGGGGTAAGCAGTGTCTGAAACGTTCCTAACAACGTTGTTAAGCAGAGTCGGAAATGTCCCTAGCAACGGGAGTAAGCAGTTTCCTGAAATGTCCCTAGCAACGGGGTAAGCAGTGGGTTTAATGTCCTTGGCAACTGGGGTAAGCAGTGGAGGAAATGTCCTGAGCAACGGGGTGTATTCAGTGTAGGAAATGTCCCTAGCAACGGAGGTAAACAGTGAGGTAAGTGTCCCTACCAATGGAAGTAAGAAATGGGGGAAGTGTCCCTAGAAACGGATGGTTAGCAGTGAGGGAAATGTGCCTATCAAAGGGAGTAAGTAGTGGGAGAAATTTTCCTAGCAATGGGGTGTTTTCAGTGTGAAATGTCCCAAGCAACGGAGTTAAACAGTGGGGAAAATGTCCATATAAATGGGTGGAAAGCAGTAAGGGAAAAGTCCCTAGAAACGTGTGAAAAACAGTTAGATAAATATCCGTAGCAACGTGGTTAAGAAGTGGGGAAATGTTCATAGAAACGTTATTCATCAGTGGGAAAAGTTCCCTTACAACGGGGTTAAAATTGGGGTAAATATTTTTAGCAACGGCGGTAAGCAGTAAAGGAAATGTTCCTAGCAACAGAGGTAGGCAGTGGAGGAATGTCCCGAGCATGTAAGCAGTGTCAGATATATCACTAGCAACAGGGGAAAGCAGTGTCCGAAATGTCTACAGCAACGGTGGTAAACAGTTTGGGAAATGTCCATAGGAGTGAGGGGTAAACATTGGGTAAAATGCCCCAAGCAACGTAGAGTAAGCAGTAAAAGAAATGTCCCTAGCAACGGGGGTAAGTAGTAGGAAGAATGTTCCTAGCAACGTGGGTAAGCAGTGTTGGAAATGTCCCTAGCAACGGGGTAAACAGTGCCAGAAATGTTCTAAGCAACTGTGTTTAGCAGTGTCCAAAATGTCCCTAGCAACAGGGGTAAGCAGTTGGTTTAATGCCCTTGCAACTTGGGTAAGCAGTGGGGAAATGTTTTCAGCAACAGGGTGTATTCAGTGTAGGAAATGTCCCTAGCAACAGGGTGTATTCAGTGGGAAATGTCCATAGCAACGGGGTGTATTCAGTGTAGGAAATGTCCCTAGCAACAGGGTGTATTCAGTGGGAAATGTCCATAGCAACGTAGGTAAACAGTGAAGGAAATGACCTTTGCAGCGGGGATAAGCAGTGGGAAAATGTCCCTAAATCAGGGAATAAACAGTGGGAAAATGTCCCTAGCAATGGGGTAGGCACTGAGTGAATTGTTCCTAGCAACAGGGGTAAGTAGTGTCGGAAATGTACCTAGCAACGAGAGTAAACAGTGTTCGAAATGTCCTTAGCAACGGGGTAAGCAGTAGGAAATTTCCCTAGCACTGTGGTGTATTCAGTGCGAAATGTCCCTAGCAAAGGAGTTAAACAGTGGGGAAATGTCCCTAGCAACGGGGTAAGCATAGGGTTCAATGTCCTTGGAGTCTGGGGTAAGCAGTGGAAGAAATGTCCCCAGCAATGGGGTTAAGCAGTGTCAGAAATGTCCGTAGCAATGGGAGTAAGCAGTTTCCGAAATGTCCGTAGCAACGGGGTAAGCAGTGGGTTTAATGTCCTTGGCAACTGGGGTAAGCAGTTGGAAATGGTCCCTAGCAACGAGGATAATCAGTGGGGAAAAGGTCCTTAGCAATGGGGTAAGCAGTTAACGAAATGCCCCTAGTAACGGGGTAAAATGCGGGATAATGATCCTTAACAACGGGAATAAGTAGTTGGGGAAATATCTCTCGGAACGGGTGGTAAGTTGTGTCGGAAATGTCCCTAGAAATGTAAGCAAGCTGTGTCCGAAATGTTCCTTACAACAGGGTAAGCAATGTCCGAAATGTCCCTCGGAATAAAGGTAAACAGCGGAGGAAATGTCCTTAGCAACGAGGGTAAGCAGTAGGGGAAATTTCCCTAGCAACGAGTTGTTTTCAAATGGAAATGTCCCTAGCTACGGGGTGGTAAAGAGTTGGGGAAATGTCCGTCGCATAGGGTGGTAAACAGTTGGGAAATGTCCCTAGCAACGGGAGAAAGCACTGTGAGAAGTGTCCCTAGCAATGGGGAGTAAGCAGTGGGAAATGTCTTTTGCAATGGAGGTAAGCAGTATCTGTAACGTTCCTAGCAACGTTGTTAAGCAGAGTCGGAAATGTCCCTAGCAACGGGAGTAAGCAGTTTCCGAAATGTCCCTAGCAACGGGGTAAGCAGTGAACGAAATGTCCCTAGTAACGGTGGTAAAATGCGAAGGAATGGTCATTAGCAACGGAAGTAAGAAGTTGGGAAAATGTCTCTAGAAACGTGAGAAAGCAATGTCCATAATCCCTAACAACGGGGTAAGCAGTGAGTTTAATGTCCTTGGAACCTGGAGTAAGGAGTAGGGGAAATGTCCTCAGCAACGGGGTGTATTCAGTGTAGGAAATGTCTCTACCAACGGAGGTAAACAGTGAGGTAAATGTCCCTACCAACGGAAGTAAGAAATGGGGGAAGTGTCCGTAAAACCGATGGATAGCAGTGAAGGAAATGTGCCTAGCAACAAGAATAAGAAAAGGGGTAAATGTCCATAGCAACGGGTTGTAAACACTGGGTGATATGTCTCTAGCAACGAAGGGTTAACAGTGGGGGAAATGTCCCTTGCAACGGGATTAAGCAATGGAGGAAATATCCTTAGCAACGGGGAGTAAGCAGTGGGAAATGTCCCTAGCAATGGGGGTAAACAGTGTTGGAAATGTCCCTAGCAATGAAGAAAAGCAGTGTTGGAAATGTCCCGAGCAACAGTTGTAAGCAGTGTCTGAAATGTTCCTAGCAACGGTGTTAAGCAGTGTCGAAAATGTCCCTAGCAACGGGGTAAGCAGTGGGGGAAATGACCTTAGCAACGGGTGTATTCAGTGTAGGAAATGTCCCTAGCAACAGAAGTAAACAGTGAGGTAAATGTCCCTACCAACGGAAGTAAGAAATGGGGAAGTGTCCCTAGAAACAGATGGTTAGCATTGACGGAAATGTCCCTAGCAACAGGAGTAAGAAGTGGGTAAATGTCCCTAGCAACGGAAGTAAACAGTGGTGAAATGTCCCTAGAAACGGGTGGAAAGCAGTAAGGGAAAGGTCCCTAGAAACGTTTGGAAAGCAGTTAGAGAAATATCCATAGCAACGTGGGTAAGCAGTGGGAGAAATGTCCCTAGAAACATGGGTAATCAGTGGGGAAAAGCTCCCTTGCAACAGGGTTAAAAGTGGGGGGTAAATATTTTTAGCAACGGCAGTAAGCAGTAAAGGAAATGTCCCTAGCAACAGGGGTAGGCAGTGGGGAATGTCCCGAGCATTGGATGGTAAGCAGTGTCGGAAATATCACTATCAATGGGGTAAGCAGTGTCCGAAATGTCTTTAGCAACAGTAGTAAACAGTTTGGAAAATGTCCCTAGGAACGAGAGTAAGCATTGGGTGAAATGTCCCAAGCAATGTAGAGTAAGCAGTAAAAGAAATGTCCGTAGCAACGGGGGATAAGCAGTAGGAAGAATGTTCCTAGCAACGTGTGTTAGCAGTGTCCAAAATATTCCTACCAAGGGTGTTAAGCAGTGTCTGAAATGTCCCTAGCAACGAGGTAAGCAGTGGGCTTAATGTCCCTAGCAACGGGGTAAGCAGTGGGCTTAATGTCCTTTTCAACTGGGGTAAGCTGTGGGGGAAATGTCTTCAGCAAAGGGGTGTATTCAGTATAGGAAATGTCCCTAGCAATGGATGTAAACAGTGAGGGAAATGTCCCTAGCAATGGGGGTTAGCAATGGGGAAGTGTCCCTAGATACGGGTGGTTAGCAGTGAGGGAAATGTTTCTAGCAATGGATGTAAGCATAGGGGGAAATATCGTTAGCAATGGGGTACAAAAGTAAGGAAATGTCCCTAGCGACGAGGGAAACCAGTAGAAGAAATGCTTTTAGTAACAGGGGTAAGCATTGGGTGAAATGTCCCATAGCAACTGGGACAAAGCATTGGAAAAATGTCCCATAACCGGGGATAAACAGTTGGGAAATGTCCCTAACAACAGGGTAAGCAGTGTCGGGAAATGTCCCTAGCAGCGGAGGTAAGCAGTGGGGAAATGTCCCTAGCAACGAGTTGTTTTCAGATGCAAATGTCCCTAGCATAGGGTGGTAAACAGTGGAGAAATGTCCCTAGCAACAGGGGTAAGCAGTGGGGAAATGTCCCAAGCAATGGGGTAAACAGTGTCCGAAATGTTTCTAGCAACGGTGTTAAGCAGTGTCGGAAATGTCCCTAGCAATGATGTTAAGCAGTGGGTTCAATGTCCTTAGCAACTGGGTAAGCAGTGAGGAAATGTGCCTAGCAACGGGAATAAGAAGAGGGGTAAATGTCCCGAGCAAGTGTAAGTGGTGGGTAAAATGTCTCTAGAAACGTGGGAAAGAGGTGGGAAAATGCCCTCAGTAACTGCGGTAAGCAGTGGGGAAATTTCTTTCGCAACGACTTGGTTTCAAATGGAAATGTCCCTAGCAATGGGGTGTAAACAGTAAACGAAATGTTTCCAGCAATGTGTTATAAACAGTGTGGGAAATGTCCCTAGCAATGGGGTGTAAACAGTAAACGAAATGTTTCCAGCAATGTGTTATAAACAGTGTGGGAAATGTCCCAAGCAACGGGAGTAAGCACTGAGGGAAATGTCCCAAACAGTGGGGGTAAGCAGTGCCGAAATGTCCCTAGCAATTGGAGTAAACAGTGTCCGAAATGTTCTTATCAACGATGTAAGCAGTGGGTTCAATGTCCTTGGACACTTGTGTAAACAGTGGGGGAAATGACCCTAGCAACATGGGTAAGCAGTTTGGGAAATGTCCCTATGTACGGGTGGTAAGCTGTGTCGAAAGTGTCCCTAGAAACGTGAGCAAACAGTGTCCGAAATGTCCCTCGCAATAAAGATAAACAGCGGGGGAAATGTCCTTAGCAACGATGGAAAGAAGTGGGGAAAATTTCCCTAGGAACGAGTTGTTTTGATGGAAATGTCTTTGGCACTGGGGGGTAAACATTTGGGGAAATGTCCCTAGCAAAGGGTGGTAAACAGTGGGGAACTGTCCCTAGCAACGGGAGTAAGCACTGTGAGAAATATCCCTAGCAACGAGAGTAAACAGTTTCCGAAATGTCCTTAGCAACGGGGTAAGCAGTGGGTTTAATGTCCTTGGCAACTGGGATAAGCAGTTGGGGAAATGTTCTTAGCAACGGGGAGTATTCAGTGTAGGAAATGTCCCTAGCAACGGAGATAAACAGTGAGGTAAATGTCCCTACCAACGGAAGTAAGAAATGGGGGAAGTGTCCCTAAAAACGGATGGTTAGCAGTGAGGGAAATGTGCCTAGCAACGGGAATAAGAAGAGGGGTAAATGTCCCTAGCAACGAATGTAAGGAATGGGTAAAATGTCTCTAGAAACGGGAAAAGAGGTAGGAAAATCCCCTTAGCAACGGCGGTAAGCGGTGGGGGAAATTTCTTTCGCAACGAGTTGGTTTCAAATGGAAATGTCCCTAGCAATGGGGTGTAAACAGTAAACGAAATGTTTCCAGTAATGTGTGGTAAACAGTGGGGAAATGCCCCAAGCAACAGGAGTAAGCACTGAGGAAATGCCATAGCAACAAGTAGTTAGTAGTGGGGAAATGACCCTAGTAACAGTAGTAAAAATGGGGGAAATGTCCCAAACAGTGGAAAGTAAGCAGTGCCGAAATGTCCCTACCAACTTGAGCAAGCAGTTCCAAAATGTCCTTAGCAATAGGGGTAAGCAGTGGGGGAAATGTCCTTAGCAACGGGGGTAAGCAGTGGGGGAAATGTCCAAAGCAACGGGATGTATTCAGTGGGAAAACGTCCCTGGCAATGGAGTTAAACAGTAAGGTAAATGACCTTGTAACAAGTGTAAGCAAAGAAAGAAGTGTTTCTAAGAAGGGGTGGTTAGCAGTGGGGTAAATGTCCTTAGCAACGTGTGCAAGCAGTGTCCGAAATATCCTAGCAACGGTGTTAAGCATTGGGGAAATGACCCTAGCAACAGGGGTAAGAAGTGTAAAAGTTTTCTAGCAAAGTGGTAAGTGGTGGTTTAAATGTCTCTAGAAACGTGGGATAAGCAGTGAAGGAAATGCCCCTAGAAACAAGGTGTATTCAGTGAGAAATGTCTCTAACAACGGAGGTAAACAGTAGGTAAATGTCCCTAGTAACGAACGTAAGCAAAGGAGTAAGTGACCCTAGCAACGGGTAGTTAGAGTGGGGGAAATGTCTCTAGCAACTTGTGTATGCAGAGGGAGAAATGTCTCTCTCAAAGCGGGCTAAGAAGTGTGCAAAGTTTTTCTAGCCATAGAAGTAGGCGTGAGGGAAATATATATAGTAATGGGGGTAAGCAGTGTCCGAAATATCCCTAGCAACGGTGATAAGCAGTGGGGAAGTGACCCTAGCAACAGGAATAAGCAGGGAACAGAAATGTCCCTATTAACGGGGTAAAATGCGGAGGAATGGTCCTTACCAACAGGGAATAAGTAGTTGTGGAAATGTCCCTGGGAACGGGTGGTAAGTGGTGTCGAAAATGTCCCTAGATACGTGAGCAAACAGTGTCCCAAATGTCCCTCGCAATAAAGATAAACAGCGGGGGAAATGTCCTTAGCAACGATGGAAAGAAGTGGGGAAAATTTCCCTAGGAACGAGTTGTTTTTTGATGGAAATGTCTTTGGCACTGGGGGGTAAACATTTGGGGAAATGTCCCTAGCAAGGGTGGTAAACAGTGGGGAAATGTCCCTAGCAACGGGAGTAAGCACTGTGAGAAATGTCCCTAGCAACGAGAGTAAACAGTTTCCGAAATGTCCTTAGCAACAGGGTAAGCAGTGGGTTTAATGTCCTTGGCAACTGGGATAAGCAGTTGGGGAAATGTTCTTAGCAGTGGGGTGTATTCAGTGTAGGAAATGTCCCTAGCAACGGAGGTAAACAGTGAGGTAAATGTCCCTACCAACGGAAGTAAGAAATGGGGAAGTGTCCCTAAAACGGATGGTTAGCAGTGAGGGAAATGTGCCTAGCAACGGAATAAGAAGAGGGTAAATGTCCCTAGCAACGAATGTAAGCAGTGGGTAAAATGTCTCTAGAAACGGGGAAAGAGGTGGGAAAATCCCCTTAGCAACGGCGGTAAGCGGTGGGGAAATTTCTTTCGCAACGAGTTGGTTTCAAATGGAAATGTCCCTAGCAATGGGGTGTAAACAGTAAACGAAATGTTTCCAGCAATGTGTGGTAAACAGTGGGGAAATGTCCCAAGCAACAGGAGTAAGTAAGCACTGAGGAAATGTCCATAGCAACAAGTAGTTAGTAGTGGGAAATGACCCTAGTAACAGTAGTAAAAGTTTGGGAAATGTCCCAAACAGTGGAAAGTAAGCAGTGCCGAAATGTCCCTAGCAACTTGAGCAAGCAGTTCCAAAATGTCCCTAGCAATAGGGGTAAGCAGTGGGGAAATGTCCTTAGCAACAGGGGTAAGCAGTGGGAAATGTCCAAACGAGGGTAAGCAGGTCCGAAATGTCCCTAGCAGTGGGAAAATGGGAAATGACCTTAGCAATGGAGTTAAACAGTAAGGAAAATGTACCTTGTAACAAGTGGTAAACAGTGCAAAATGAAACGAGGAGTAAGCAGTGGGGAAATATCACAGACAGGGGTGGTAAGCAGTGGGGAAATGTCCTTAGCAACGTGATAAAGCAGTGTCCTGAAATATCCCTAGCAACGGTGTTAAGCAGTGGGGAAATGACCCTAGCAACAGGGGTAAGAAGTGTAAAATTTTTCCGAGCAACGTGGTAAGCAGTGGTTTAAATGTCTCTAGAAACGTGGGATAAGCAGTGAAGGAAATGTCTTCAGAAACAAGGTGTTTATCAGTGAGGAAATGTCTCTAACAACGGCGGTAAACAGTGAAGGAAATGTCCCTAGCAACAGGGGTAAGCATTAGGTAAATGACCCTAGCAACGGGTAGTTAGGTGGGGAAATGTCCAAGCAACTTGTATGCAGAGGGAGAAATGTCTCCAACCAACGGGGTAAGAAGTGTCAAAAATTTTCTAGCAATAGAAGTAGGCGTGAGTTTAATGTATATAGTAATGGGGTAAGCAGTGTCCGAAATGTCCTAGCAACGGGGGTAAGCAGTGGGGAAATGTCCCTAGCAACGGGAATAAGCAGGGAACGAAATGTCCCTATTAACGGGGGTAAAATGCAGAGAAATGGTCCTTAGCAACGGGAATAAGTAGTTGTGGAAATGTCCCTGGGAACGGGTGGTAAGTGGTGTCGAAAATGTCCCTAGAAACGTGAGCAAACAGTGTCCCAAATGTCCCTCGCAATAAAGATAAACAGCGGGGGAAATGTCCTTAGCAACGATGGAAAGAAGTGGGGAAAATTTCCCTAGGAACGAGTTGTTTTTTGATGGAAATGTCCCTGGCAATGGGGGGTAAACATTTGGGGAAATGTCCCTAGCAAAGGGTGGTAAACAGAGGGGAAATGTCCCTAGCAACAGGGAGTAAGCACTGTGGGAAATGTCCCTAGCAACGAGAGTAAACAGTTTCCGAAATGTCCTTAACAATGGGGTAAGCAGTGGGTTTAATGTCCTTGGCAACTGGGATAAGCAGTTGGGGAAATGTTCTTAGCAACGGGGTGTATTCAGTGTAGAAAATGTCCCTAGCAACGGAGGTAAACAGTGAGGTAAATGTCCCTACCAACGGAAGTAAGAAATGGGGTTAAGTGTCCCTAAAAAGCGGATGGTTAGCAGTGAGGGAAATGTGCCTAGCAACGGGAATAAGAAAGAGGGGTAAATGTCCCTAGCAACGAATGTAAGCAGTGGGTAAAATGTCTCTAGAAACGGGGAAAGAGGTGGGAAAATGCCCTTAGCAACGGCGGTAAGCGGTGGGGAAATTTCTTTCGCAACGAGTTGGTTTCAAATGGAAATGTCCCTAGCAATGGGTTGTAAACAGTAAACGAAATGTTTCCAGCAATGTGTGGTAAACAGTGGGAAATGTCCCAAGCAACGGGAGTAAGCACTGAGGGAAATGCCATAGCAACAAGTAGTTAGTAGTGGGAAATGACCCTAGTAACAGGAGTAAAAATGGGGAAATGTCCCAAACAGTGGAAAGTAAGCAATGCCGAAATGTCCCTAGCAACATGAGTAAGCAGTGTCCAAAATGTTCTTATCAACGATGTAAGCAGTGGGTTCAATGTCCTTGGACACTTGGGTAAACAGTGGGGAAATGTCCCTAGCAACAGGGTAAGCAGTTTGAGAAATGTCCCTATGAACGGATGGTAAGCTGTGTCGAAAATGTCCCTAGCAACAAGTGCAAGCAGTTCCAAAATGTCCTAGCAATGGGGTAAGCAGTGTATTCAATGTCCTTGGCAACTTGGGTAAGCAGTGGGGAAATATTACCAGTAACGAGGGTAAGCAATGTCCGAAATGTCCCTAGCAATGGGGATAAGCAAGTGGGAAATGTTTTTAGCAATGGGGTTAAACAGTGGGAAAATGTACCTAGCAACGGTGGTAAACAGTGCAGGAAATGACCCTAGATACGAGGTGTAAGCAGTGGGGAAATATCACAAACAACAGGTGGTAACCAATAGGGGAAAAGTCATTAGCAACGTGGTAAACAGTGGGAAATGACCCTAGCAACATGGGTAAGCAGTGGGGAAATGACCCTAGCAACTGGGGTAAGCAGTGTGTGAAATGTCCCGAGCAACGGGGTAAGCAGTGTCAAGAAATGTCTTCAGCATTGGTGTTTATCAGTGGAGAAATGCTCTAGCAACAGCAGTAAACAGTGAAGGAAATGTCCCTAGCAACAGGGGTAAGCATTGGGTGAAATGTCCCAAGCAACATGGAGTAAGCAGGGGTAGAAATGTCCTTAGCATCTGGGGTAAACAGTGGGGAAATGTTCCTACCAACGAGGGTAAGCAGTGTCCAAATTTCCCTAGCAACAGGGTAAGCAGTGCATTTAAAATGTCCCTGGCTACTTTGGTAAGCAGTGGTGGAAATGTCCCTAGCAACAGGGGTAAGCAGTGGGGAAATGTCCTAGCAACGGGGTGTAAAGAAGTGGGAAAATGTCCCTAGCAATGGAGTTAAACAGTGGAAATGTCCTAGCAACGGGGGTAAGCAAGGAAGAAATGTCCTAAGAAGGGGTAGTTAGCAGTGGTGGTGTCCTTAGCAACAGGTGCAAGCAGTGGGGAAATGTCCCTAGCAACAGGGGTAAGCAGTGTAAAAGTTTTCAGCAACGTGGTAAGTAGTGGTTTAAATATCCCTAGCAACGTGGGATAAGCAGTAAAAGAAATCAGCAACAAGGGTGTATTCAGTGAAAATGTCCTTAGCAACGGGGTAAACAGTAAGGTAAATGTCCCTAATAACGAACGTAGGCAACAGTGGGTAAGTGACCCTAGCAACGGGTAAGCAGTTAGGTGGAAATGTCCTTAGCAACAGGGAGTATGCAGTGGGAGGAAATGTCCTCAGCAACGGAGGCTAAGGAGTGAGCAAAATGTCCTAGCCAAGAAGTAAGAAATAATATATAGTAATGGGGTAAGTGTCCCCAGAAATATCCCTAGCAACGGTGATAAGCAGTGAGGGAAATGTGCCTAGCAACAGAAGTAAGAAGGGGTAAATGTCCCTAGCAACGAATGGAAAGCAGTAGTAAAATGTCCCTAGCAACAGGGTAAGCAGTGTAAACGTTTTTCCTAGCAACGTGGTAAGCAGTGGTGTAAATGTCTCTAGCAACGGGGGTAAGCAGTAGGGAAATGTTCTTAGCAACGTGGGGTAATCAATGGGGAAATTTCCTAGCAACGAGTTGTATTCAGATAAAAATGTCCTTAGTAACGGGGGTAAACAGTGGGGAAACTTCCTAGCAACGTGTGGTAAACAGTGGGGAAATGTTTCTAGCAACGGGAGTAAGCACTGGGGAAATATCCCTAGAAACAGGGAGTAACCAGTGGGAAATGTCTCTAGCAACAGGGATAATCAGTGGGGAAAATGTCCTAACAACGGGGAGTAAACAGTGGGGAAATGTCCCAGCAACGGTGGTAAGCAGTATGTGGTGTGTTTCTAGCAACGGGGGTAAATAGTGGGAAATATCCCTACCAGCAGTGGTAAGCAGTGTCGAAATGTCCTAGCAACGGTAGTAAGCAGTGGAAATGTCCCTAGCAACGGGATGTAAGCAGTGGGTTCAATGTCCTTGGCAAACTTGGGTAAGCAGTGGGGAAATATCCTAGCAACGGTGGTAAGCAGTGGTAAATGGTCCCTTACAACAGGGGGTATGCAATGGGAAATGTCCCTAGCAACGTCGGTAAGCCATGTGAAAATGTCCCAAGCAACGGAAGGAAAAAGTGTGGGAAATGTCCTTAGCAACAGAGAGTTAAGCAGTGAAGAAATGTCTCTAGCAACGGGGGGTTAGCAGTGTGAAATGTTCCAAAAAAAAGTGTGGTAAGTCATGTGAAATGTCCCAAGCAAATGTCTCTAGCAACGTGGGATAAGCAGTGGAGTGAAATGTCCCAAGCAACGGTGGGAGTCAGTGCGGAAATGTCCCTAGCAACGGGGTCAGACTGTGTGTGAAATGTCCCTAACAACAGGAGGAAAGCAATGAGGGAAATGTCTTTAGCAACGGGTGGTGAGCAATGTTGAAATGTCCGTTGCAACGGGTTATGCAGTGAGGGAAATATCTAGCAACGTCAGTAAGCAGTGTGGAAAATTTCCTAGCAACAGAGGGTAAAAGTGTGGAAATGTCTCTAGCAACGCAGAGAGAAAGCAGTGGGAAATGATCCTAGCAACGGGTTGTAAGCAGTGGTGAAAATGTCCCTAGCAGCAACTGGGGAAATAAGCAGGGGTAAGCAGACTGAAATGTCCATTCAACGGGGGTTAAGCAGTGGGTGAAATGTTCCTAGCAACAACAAGCAGTGGGTAATAATCGGCAGTAATCCATGTGGGGAAAAGTCCTATAGCAACAGGGTGTAAGCAGTGTGGTAAATGTCCATAGCAACGGGGGTAAGCAGTGTGTGAAATGTCCCAAGCAACCGGGTGTAAGCAGTGTCAGAAATGTCCCAGCAACGGGAGGTAAGCAGTGGGAAAATATCCCTAGCAATAAGGGGTAAGCAGTGTGGAAATGTCCCTAGCAACAGGGTTCAAGCATTTGTGAAATGTCCGTAGCAACAGGGGAGGTATGCAGTGGGAGAAATGTCCTAATCAACGGGGTAACCAGTGTGGGAAATGTTCCTAGCAACGGTGGTGTAAACAGTGGGGGAAATTTCCATAGCAACGATGTGTAAGCAGTGTGGGAAATGTCCCTAGCAAAGGAGATTAAGCAGTGGTGGAAATGTCCCTAGCAACAGGGGTAAACAGTGGTGAAAATGTCTGTAGCAACAAGGAATTAGCAGTGAGGGAGATGTCCATGGCAATGGGGATTAAGCAGTGGGTGAAATACACCCTAGCAACGGGGGTTTAACAGTGAGGAAATGTCCCTAGCAACGGGATGGTAAGCAGAGGGGAAATGTCCCTAGCAACGGGGTAAGCAGTGGGCGAAATGTCCCTAGCAACAGGGGTAAGCAGTGTGAGAAATGATACTAACAACGGGGATAGCAGTGTGGGAAATGTCACTTGCAACGTGGGTAAGCAGTGAAGAAATGTCCCCAGCAACAGGTGGTAAGCAGTAGTGGGAAATGTCCCTAGCAACAGGGAGTAAACAGTGAGGAAATGTCCCTGGCAACGGAGATAAAGCAGTGGGTGAAATGACCCTAGCAACAGGTAGTTAGCAGTGGGGAAATGTCCCTAGCAACGGATGATAAGCAGAGGGGAAATGTCCCTAGCAACGGGGTTAGCTTTATGGGAAATGTCCCTAGCAACTTGAGTAAGCAGGGAGTGAAATGTCCCTAGTAATGGGGTAAATCATGTGTGAAATGTCCTTAGCAACGGGAGTTAAGCAGTGGAGGAAATGTCTTTAGCAACGAGGGTAAGCAGTGAGGAAATGTCCCTAGCAACAGGGGGGATTTCAGTGGAGGAAATGTCCCTAGCAACGTGGGTAAGCAGTAGAAAAAATGTCCATAGCAACAATGGGGTAAGCAAGAGGAAAGTGGGGAAATGTCCTTAGGAACGGGGTAAGCAGTAGTGGAAATGTCCTTAGCAACGGGGAGTAATCAGTGGGAGAAATGTCCCCAGCAACGAGTTGTAAGCAGTGGGTGAAATGTCCCTAGCAACTGGGGTAGTATTGGGGAAATGTCCCTAGCAACGGGTGGTAAGCAGTGAGGGAAATTCCTAGCAACAGGGAGCAAGTAGTGGGGAAATGTCCTAGAAACTTGGGCAATAATGTCTCTAGCAATTGGCAAATCAGTGAAGGAAATGTCCCTAGGAACAGGGGTAAATGTCTGTAGCAGTGTCGTAAATGTCCCTAGCAACGGTGTGTTTTCAATGGGAGAAATATCCCTAGCAACGGGGTAAGCAGTGTCGAAATGTCCATAGCAACGAAGGATAAGAAGAGGTGTCCGAAATGTCCCTAGCAACGGGTGGTAAGCAGTGGGTGGAAATGTCCATGGCAACAAGGGTTTAAGCAGTGTCGGAAATGTCCTAGCAATGGAGGGTAAGCAGTGTGTGAAATGTCCCTAGAAATGGGGATAAGTAAGTGGGTGAAATGTCCCCAGCAACGTGGGTAAGAATGTGGAAAATTTCCCTAACAACGGGGTAATCCTGTGTGGAAATGTCCCCAGCAACGGGGTGTAAGCAGTGAAGGAAATGTCTCTAGCAACGGGGGTTAGCAGAAAGTGAAATGTTCCAAAACGGTTGGAAGTCATGTGTGAAATGTCCCAAGCAACGGGGGTTTAGCAGGAGGCAAATGTCTCTAGCAACGAGGGTTAGCAGGGGAGTGAAATGTCCCAAGCAACGGTGGGAAGTCATGCGTGAAATGTCCCTAGCAACAGGGGTCAGACTGTGTGTGAAATGTCCCTAACAACAGGAGGAAAGCAATGAGGGAAATGTCTTTAGCAACGGTGGTGAGCAATGTTGGAAATGTCCGTTGCAACGGGTTATGCAATGAGGAAATATCCCTAGCAACGTCAGTAAGCCATGTGGAAAATTTCCCTAGCAACAGAAGGGTAAAAAGTGTGGGAAATGTCTCTAGCAACGGAGAGAAAGCAGTGGGAAATGATCCCTAGTAACGGGTTGTAAGTAGTGAGTGAAATACCCCTCACAACGGAGGGGTAAGTAGTGGGGAAATGTTCTTAGCAACAGGGGTTATTCTGTTGGAAAATGTCTCTTGAAACGGGGGGTAAGCAGACTGGGGAAATGTCCATAAAACGGTGGTTAAGCAGTGGGTGAAATGTTCCTAGCAACAGGGGTAAGCAGTGGGTAATGTCGGCAGTAATCCATGCAGTGGATAAAATGTCTATAGCATTGGGGTGTAAGCAGTGTGGTAAATATCCATAGCAACGGGGGTAAGCAGTGTGTGAAATGTCCCGCAACCGAGGTGTAAAGCAGATGTGAAATGTCCCTAGCAATCGGAGGGTAAGCAGTGTGGGAAATATCCCCAGCAATAAGGGGAAAACAGTGTGGGAAATGTCCCGCTAGCAACAGGAGGTAAGCAGTGGGGGAAATGTCCGTAGCAACAGGAGGTAGTTAGTGTCCCAACGTGGGAAATGTCCTAGCAACGGTGGTGTAAACAGTGGGGGGAATGTTCCATAGCAACGTGAAGCAAGCAGTGTGGGAAATGTCCCTAGCAAAGGAGATTAAGCAGTGGTGGAAATGTCCCTAGCAACAGGGTAAGCAGTGGTGGAAATGACCTGGCAACAAGGAATTAGCAGTGAGGAGATGTCCATGGCAATGGGGATTAAGCAGTGGGTGAAATACACCTAGCAACGGGGTGTTTAACAGTGTCAAATGTCCCTAGCAGACGGATGGTAAGCAGTTCAGGAAATGACCCTATCAACGGGGTAAGCCATGTGCATCTCAATGTCCCTAGCAACGGGGGTAAATTAGTGTAAGAAATGTAACTAACAACAGGGATAGTGTGGGAAATGTCACTAGCAACGGTGGGTAAGCAGTGGAAGAAATGTCCCTAGCAACAGGGGTAAGCAGTAGTGGAAATGACTGTAGCAACAGTGAATAAGCTGTGAGGAAATGTCCCTGCAACGGGGGTAAGCAGTGGGTGAAATATACCTACAACAGGGGTGTTTAGCAGGGTCAAATGTCCCTTAGCAACGGATGATAAACAGTGGGGTAGATGTCCCAGCAGTAGGGGTTAAGCAGTGGGGAAATGTCCCTAGCAACGGGAGGTTAGCAGGGAGTGAAATGTCCCGAGTAATGGAGGTAAGCATGTGTGAAATGTCCTTAGCAACGGGGTTTATCAGTGGTGGGAAATGTCTTTAGCAACAGGGGTGTAAGAAGTGAGGAAATTCCCTAGCAACAGGGGTAAGCATTAGTGGAAATGTCCCTTGCAAACATGGGTAAGCAATTAGAAATATCCATAGCAACAATGGGGTAAGCAGTGGGGAAAATGTCCCTAGCAACGAGGGTAAGCAGTGTGGAAATTTCCCTAGCAACAGGGAAGTAAGCAGTTAGCAAATGTCCCTAGCAATGGAGGGTAAGCAGTGGTGGAAATGTCCCTAGCAACGGGGGGTAAGCAGTGGGGAAATGTCCCTAAGCAACGGGGTGTATTCAGTGGGGAAATGTCCCTGTAGCAACTGAGTGTAAGCAGTGGGTAAATGTCCCAGCAACGGGGGTAAGCAAAGTTGAAAGTGTTTCTAAGAAGGGTAGTTAGCAGTGGGGAAATGTCCCAGCAACAGGGTGCAAGCAGTGGGGAAATTGATCCCTAGCAACAGGGGTAAGCAGTGGGGAAATGTTCCTAGCAACGTGGTAAGTAGTGGTTTAAATATCTCAGCAACGTGGGATAAGCAGTGAAGGAAATGTCCCTAGCAACAAGGTGTGTAGCAGTGAGGAAAAACACTCTAGCAACGGGGTGTAAACAGTGTCAAATGTCCCTAATAACGAACGTAGGCAGGGGGAAGTGACCCTATCAACGGGGTGTAAGCCATGGGGAAATGTCCCTAGCAACGGGGGTAAGCAGAGGGAGAATGTCTTCTCAAAGGGGCTAAGTAGTGTTCAAAGTTTTCTAACAACAGGGGATATGCAGTGTGGGAAATGTATATAGCAATGGGGGTAAGCAGTGTCAGAAATGTCCCTAGCAACGGGGGTAAGCAGTGGGAAATGACCTAGCAACAGTGAATAAGCAGTGAGGAAATGTCCCTGGCAACGAAGATAAAGCAGTGGGTGAAATGTCCCTAGCAACAAGGTGTAAGCAGGGGTCAAATGTCCTAGCAACGGATGATAAGCAGCAGTGTAAATGTCCCTAGCAACGGGGTTAAGCAGTAGTGGAAATGTTCTTAGCAACGGGCAATGGGGAAATTTCCTAACAGGGTTGTATCCAGATAAAAATGTCCCTAGTAACGGGGTAAATCAGTGGGGGAATGTCCTAGCAACGGGATGGTAAACAGTGAGGAAAATGTCTTTAGCAACGGGAGGTAAGCAGTGAGGGAAATATCCCAGCAACGGGGGGGTAAGTAAGTTGAAATTCTAGCAACGGGGGAGTCAGTGGAGAAATGTCCCTTGCAACGTTGGTAGAGAGCAAAAAAAATTTCCATAGCAACAATGGGGTAAGCAAGAGGAAAAATGTCCTTTAGGAACAGGGTAAGTTGTGGAAATTTCCCTTACAACGGGGAGTAAGCAGTTAGAGAAATGTCCTAGCAATGGAGGGTAAGCAGTGGGTGAAATGTCTGTAGCAACAGGGGTGTAGTATAAATGTCAGCAACGGGGGTAAGTGTGAGTGAGAATTTCCTAGCAACAGGGGGAGCAAGTAGTGGGGAGAAATTGCTTTCCAGCAATAGTGGAGTAAGCAGTGAGGGACATGTCCAGGAACAGGAGGTAGCAGTGGTGTCGAAATGCCCCAGCAGTGTGTTTTCAATGGGAGAAATTTCCCTAGCTACAGGGGTGGTAAGCAGTGTGGAAATGTCCATAGCAACGGAGGATAAGAAGTGTGTCAAATGTCCATAGCAACGGGTGAGTAAGCAGTCATGGAAATGTCCATTGGCAACAAGGTTTAAGCAATGTGGAAATGTCCCCTTGCAATGGAAGGGTAAACAGTGTGTGGAAATGTCCCTAGAAATGGGGATGAAGTAGCGGAGAAATGTCCCCAGCCAAGATGGGTAAGGTGGGGAAATTTTCCAAACAATGGGGTAATCCTGTGGGGTAAATTTCCCCAGCAACAGTGAAAAGTAGTGAAGGAAATGTCTCTAGCAACGGGGTTAGCAGAAAGTGAAATGTTCCAAAAACGGTGGGAGTCATGTGAAATGTCCCAAGCAACAGGGGTTTAGCAGGAGGCAAATGTCTCCTAGCAACGGGGAGTTAGCAGGGAGTGAAATGTCCCAAGCAACGGTGGGAGTCATGCGTGAAATGTCCCTAGCAACGGGGGTCAGACTGTGTGTGAAATGTCCTAACAACAGGAGGGAAAGCAATGAGGGAAATGTCTTTAGCAACGGTGGTGAGCAATGTTGGAAATGTCCGTTGCAACTGGGTTATGCAATGAGGGAAATATCCTAGCAACGTCAGTAAGCCATGTGGAAAATTTCCCTAGCAACAGAAGGGTAAAAGTGTGGGAAATGTCTCTAGCAACGGAGAAAGCAGTGGGGAAATGATCCCAGTAACGGGTTGTAAGTAGTTGAGAAAACCCCTCACAACGGTTGTTAAGCAGTGGTGAAATGTTCTTAGCAACAGGGGGAAATAAGCAGTGGTAACGCCAGGGTAACAGACGGGCAGTAATCCGTAATGTTAAGGGTGGTGAAATGTCCTATAGCAACAGGGTGTGTAAGCAGTGTGGTAATATATCCAGCAGCAACGGGGGTAAGCAGTGTGTGAAATGTCCCAACAAGGGTGTAAGCAGTGTGTGAAATGTCCCAAGCAACGGGAGGGGTAAGCAGTGTGTAAATATCCCTAGCAATAAGGGGTAAGCAGTGTGTGAAATGTCCCTAGCAACAGCGTTCAAGCTTTTTTTGTAAAATATCCGTAGCAACGGGAGGTATGCAGTGAGAGAAATGTCCTAATCAACGTGGGTAACCAGTGTGGAAATGTTCCTAGCAACGGTGGGTAACAGTGGGGGATATTTCCATAGCAACGATGTGGAAGCAGTGTGGGAAATGTCCCTAGCAAAGGAGATTAGCAGGGGTGTAAACAGTGGTGGAAATGACTGTAGCAACAAGGAATTAGCAGTGAGGGAGATGTCCATGGCAATGGGGATTAAGCAGTGGGTGAAAATACACCTAGCAACGGGTGTTTAACAGTGTCAAATGTCCCTAGCAACGGATGGTAAGCAGAGGGGATATGACCCACTCAACGGGGGGTGGTAAGCCATGCAGGAAATGTCCTAGCAACGGGGGTAGTTAGTGTGAGAAATGATACCAACAACAGGGGATGATGCAGTGTGGGAAATGTCACTACCAACGGGGGGTAAGCAGTGGAAAAATGTCCCTAGCAACAGGGGTAAGCAGTAGTGGAAATGACTGTAGCAACAGTGAATTAGCTGTGAGGGAGATGTCCCTGGCAACGGAGATAAAGCAGTGGGTGAAATATACCTAGCAACGGGGTGTTTAGCAGGGTCAAATGTCCCTTGCAACGGATGATAAGCAGATGGGTAGATGTCCCTAGCAACAGGGTTAAGCTTATATGGGAAATGTCCCTTGCAACGGGGAGGTTAGCAGGGGAGTGAAATGTCCCTAGTAATGGAGGTAAATCATGTGTGAAATGTCCTTAGCAACGGGAGTTAAGTAGTGAGGGAAATGTCTTTAGCAACGGGGTGTAAGAAGTGGGGAATTCCCCTAGCAACGGGATTTCAGTGGAGAAAATGTCCCTTGCGAACGTGGGTAAGCAATTAAAAAATTCCATAGCAACAATGGGGTAAGCAAGAGGAAAATGTCCTTAGGAACGGGGTGTAAGCAGCTAGGGGAATTTCCCTTGCAACGGGAGAGTAAGCAGTTAGAGAAATGTCCCTAGCAATGGAGGGTAAGCAGTGGGTGAAATGCCCCTAGCAACGGTGTAGTATTGGGGAAATGTCCCATAAACGTGGGGGGTAAGCAGTGAGGAAATATCCCAGCAACGGGGGCAAGTGAAGTGTGCAAGTACTTTGGCAATAGTGAGTAAGCAATGAGGGACAATGTCCCCAGCAACTGGGAGTGAAGCAGTGTCGAAATGTCCCTAGCAACGGTGGTTTTCAGTGGAGAAATGTCCTAGCTACGGGGTAGTTAGTGAGTGGAAATGTCCATAGCAACGGAGGGATAAGAAAAGAGTGTGAAATGTCCCTAGCAACGGGTGGTAAGTCGTCATGAAATGTCCATAGCAACAAGGGTTTAGCAATAAGTGTGGAAATGTCCCTGAATGGGTAAACAGTGTGTGAAATGTCCCTAGAAATGGGGTAAGCAGTGGGTGAAATGTCCCCAGCAACGGTTGAGAGACTGGGGAAAATGTCCGTCATCAATGGGAGGTAATCCTGTGGGAAATGTCCCAGCAACAGGGGTGTAAGCAGTGAGGAAATGTCTCTGGCAGCAAGGGGTCAGCAGAAAGTGAAATGTCCCAAAAACGGGTGGGTCAGGTGAAATGTCCCAAGCAACTGGGGGGTTGTAGGAGGCAAATGTCACAAACTGGTAAGCTTGAGGGTGTGTCCCCGCAACGGTGGGAGATGTGCGTAAAATGTCCCAGCAACAGGGGTCAGACTGTGTGAAATGTCCCAAACAGAGGAGAAAGCAATGAGGAAATGTCTAGCAACGGTGGGTGAGCAATGTTGAAAATGTCCCGTTGCAACGGAGCCATGAATGAGGGAAATATCCCCAGCAACGTCAAGCCATGTTGGGAAATCTCCCTAGCAACAGAAGGGTAAAAAAGTGTGGGGAAATGTCTCTAGCAACGGAGAGAAAGCAGTGGGGAAATGATCCTAGTAACAGGCTGTATGCAGAGAGGAAATACCCCCCACAACAGGGAGGGAGTGTGAAAGAGTGGGGGAAATGTTCTTAGCAACGGTGTATTCATGCATGGGAAATTTCTCTTGAAACGCGGGGTAAGATGACTGAAATGTCCATATCTAAACGTTGTTAAGCAGTAAGTGAAATGTTCCTAGCAACAGGGGGGTAAGAAGTGGGTAATAACCGGCAGTAATCCAGTGGAAAGTCTATAGCATTGGGGTACAAGTGGTAAATATCCATAGCAGCGGGGAGTGTCAAGTGGTGAAATGTCCCAGAAATGTCTAAACCTTGGTGTAAAGCAGTGCGGCAAATCGTCCCCAGCAACAAGGGGTAAGAAGTGTGTGAAATGTTCCTAGCAACAGTGTTCAACATCCAGCAACGGATCCGTAGCAACAGCATGTATGCAGTGAAACGTCCTATCCAACGTGGGTAACCAGTGTGGGAAATGTTCCTAGCAACGGTGGTGTAAGTGGGGATATTTCCATAGCAAACGATGTGGAAGCAGTGGAAAAAACGTCCCAGCAAAGGAGATTAAGCAGCAGTGGAAATGTCCTTAGCAAATAGGGGTAAGCAGTGGTGAGGAAATGACTGAAAGCAACAAGGAATTAGCAGTGAGGAGATGTCCATGGTACCTTTAAATTGAAAAACAAAGAAACAAACTTTTAACATGTAAATTGTCCGTAGAAAAAAATTGTGATGAGAGTCAATATAACTTCAATCCCTTTACACGGGTTTAAGATGGGCTCAAACATTCAGACAAATAGTATTGAATGACTGTGTTTCCTCAAGTATATGATTTGAAAATTAGGAACACCAAGCGTTGGAAGCCATCTCGTACTTTCCGCGAAATTAAATAACAAACAAACATATCGGTATTTCTACCACACACCTGTGTGCTTCACGTCATCACGAAGAAGAACTGAATTCTTCAATTATAAAACGTTATGTGTATGAAAACAGCTTTCCGCTTGTACAGCGGTAAGTCTACGGATTTACAATCAGGGTTCAATTCACCTCGGTGGGCTCAGCAAATAGCTCGATGTGGCTATTTGTTAGAAGAAAATATACACACATACTCTCAAATCGTTAGTTCAATATATTCTGCACACAAAATTTTTTGTTTTTTCAAATAACAGAAAAGTAATTTGTCAAAATAAAACAAATGTTTTAATGTAAGATAATAATAATATTTGATCATGAAAACGTTAGCGGTTCTAAATAAAAGAATTGTTATCAAGTGAGCGAATGTTTGTTACCGAAATGTTACTATTTTCATATATGAAATTTACACTGAACGTGTAAAGAAAACTTTTTAAAAATTCCTGTCAATATTTTTGTGCTCTAAAGAAAACTTACCAGACAGTGGGCAGGATTCATTACATATAAAAAATTAAGTACCATAATGAGTGAAGAAACTAATTATAAAGCTTGAAACGGTAAGTGAAGCAGTTAATCAGGGAGGGTTTGTTTGATTTCTGTTATATATCCTTACAGCTTTGGTGAGTCGAAGTTAATATAATTAAGTGTTTCATGCTGAGTTGTATAATAAGTTAAATATCTTGAAGAAAATGTTGAGATATTTGACTCAGTGGGAAGGTTGCTCGTCATCACCACCCACCGCCAAGTCTTGAGCTACTCTTTTACGAACGAATACTGGGTTTGACCTTCAAATACTAACGCCCCTTAGCTGAAAGAGTGAGAATGTTAGGTGCGACGGGAATACGAACCCGCGACCCTTACACTACGAGTGAATGCATTAACCTTCCTGTCCATTCCGGGCGCTGTTTAGTATTAAAATGCATTATAAATGCAAGAAATATCGTATTTGTATCTCACAACAACTGGTACGTGTATTAACGTTTTAAAACGTTATGTACTTATCAATGAAAGTGTTAATACCCATACCAGCCGTTCTGAGATACATTTTTATTTTAATTGGATTTCTCGTCATGAATAAATATCGTATTTATTGAATTAAAAGTTTAAATATGTTAAATCAAGATTATTGTTGGGCTGAAAGAATTATACACATTACTATTATTGTTAACTTACATTTGAAATTTTTATCTGTTTTACGAAATCGGTAGAGTAAGTAAACTGATTTTAAATACGACTCTCTGTCTTGAGATCCAACTGAAGTGGTTCCGAAGGCTACGCCCCTCGGTTTCAAAATGTACAATTACAAGATTGGCTTGGTGGACAGCACTCATTTCGATATGTCTTATTGCTTTGTGGTAAGTTACATGTTATCTTCAATTTCTTTATAATTAATGTGGAAACAGGGAATAATCATTTGAAGATATTGATTTCTGTACTCACACTGCTGTTAGAAACATATGCTTTCACGTGAGGTACTATATTCATTTATGCCTGCTTACGACACACTATGTTGATAGATCTAATTTCAAGCAAGGTATTAATTTGAGATCTCCGCCTTTATATGACGTATTATTTTGGTTCATGTGAAGTACTACGTTCCATGGGTCGAAACATTATAACTGAATACACTTGTCTAAAGAATCCATACAATTATTTGTTGGTTAAGCATGAAACACATTTATAGTTATATCTGTAACCCATTATCCATAGCTTATTTAATAATAATATGTATTTTAATGGTCTTGAAACACGTGATTCTTATTGTGCAACGTTCTTTCTTCTTTCTACAACTGGAAAGAAAAAACTCGGGAATGTTTTGAAAACCGTATCGAACACAAACAGCCTGGTGATGAAAAGATAAACACTAATGAATTGGATATATTGGAGGCTATGCCACTGATCACTGAATGTGAGAAGAAGGTCCTACAAAGAACGTTAAGAAGACAAAAACTAATATACTAAGAAAGAAAAAAGTGACCAAACGAACAACCCTGGAGACGATATATGAAAATGACCTAGAAGAAAGGAATACATTGGTTCGAAATTCAATTACGTTCTTATTCATCTTACGTTCTAATTAATATTTGGTACAAGTAAATTCACATTTTTACAGTTAAAAACATTCCATTTTAATGTATGTATACTACGTCAAACTACGTGTACAATATCAAACAGATGTTGCATGTTTAAAATCAGTGTTGTTAATACCTTGGTTATTCACAACTACTGAAAAAGATGCGTTCAGAAAATCTTTAATGTTCAGAGTCATTTGAATGCATGCGATGTTTTTTCCAAAATAGACCTACCTACACGTGTTAGATGCTATTGAGGTCTGATAAGTCTGATTATCTTTTCTAATGTCCATAGCATTAATAACATGTGGAAAACATAAAGATCAGAATGCCCTTTCGTGATTTTTCATTCACATACATACTACTACTACTGATATTGAATTATTGAATATTTTAAAGCACCATAAGGTGCGTGATTTACTCCAAAGTTGCAGAAAAATAAGACAGTTTGATACCATTTCTCTCTGTAACATAAAGTAAATAACCAGTCATTTGGAGTTCAGATCACATAACTTTTCATGTTTAATTTATATAACTATAAACTGAGTAGAACACTTGACATTTAATTATAACCGCACTTTCATCTTATCTAGTAGTTCTTAAGTAGTACCACCGACTACTATGACCAATAGAAAGTGTATTTTACCGGGTACGTAATTCTGACAATTGTTTGTAAATATGTGATCAATAAGACGTTTCTCTGGAAAGGAATGGGATTTTTCAACCCACATATATTTCATGATTGATCATGTTAAAATGGTTTCAAAATACAGACGAAGTTTTTACTTCTGCTACCATTACGAACAAAAATAAATAAGATAATAGATGTTTTTTAAGAACGACTCAAATGACACAATTTCATGAACGTATAATTTTGTGTATGTTTTCTTTCTATCTAATAAAAAGTCGATTTTCGTCTATAAGTGATTTTGAGAATTCCATTACTATTTGACTTTCCTTCAAGCCTTCTTTTTGGTCATGTCTGATTCTTTTATATATTATTAATAATATATAAATTATTAAATCATTATTATTAATGATTCTAAAAAAAAACTATGGTAAAAATTATTTGGTGCTTTTTAAAAACCAAACTAATCTTATCATCCATTACACAGATATCTGTGTGTTCAACTTGTTTTATACGTTTTTACAGCAGTTTCTTAACTTCACAAATGTGATCAAGATACAAAAAAAAAAAGGATTGGTACAGTTTTCCATGTTGATGATAACCTCCAGCAGGGAAACTGTTGGTGTGACTTCTAAAATTAACAATTTTTTTCAGTTTAAAAATACCTCTTTGGTTATCCTACACGTTTTTTAAGGCGCTTCTGTTTCTATTTCTTCTTTGTGAATATACACTATACTTAAAGCAAACATGCATCTATACAAATTGAATATAAATATCTTCAAAGTAATGTTAAAAAATCTCGTATTCTTCAGTCATCTGAGAGACTTGAACCACAAGAATGAAAGGATCAGTGCAAAATAAAACACCAGTTTTTACAAATTAAATTATTATTAAAATTTTTAATTCAAAACCCTTTTTTACCACTGAAGTTCTTTTGCCACATTTAGTCCAATTCAGACATTAAACCTCAGGACGTGTGAAACCATTTTCAAAGGAATATGGCCAAAGAATATCTTCGCTTGAAGATTAGCCGAAAAGCTTTTGCTTCACCATCTCAATCATTTAATTTCCATGTTATAAATATATTTTACGATGCATAAAGAAAAAGTATTTTCCGTTTTACAGTCAAGCTTCACTTAAAATTGAAGATAACGTAGACCTGAAACAAAATTTTCGCACACCAGTAGCCAAAGATCGACCTAAAGGGGGTGTATAAGTAAAATATTGTGTTTCTGAAGTTGATCCGTCAGAGAGTATCTTGTGTACGTTTAACCTCGTTAACAGTTAAACTTTGTAACAGAAAAGCCAGTAATTTCATAACAGTGTTTGTGTGTTTTTTCGTATAGCAAAGCCACAAAGGGCTATCTGCTCAGCCCACCGAGGGAATCGAACCTGATTTTAGCGTTATAAGTCCAGATATAGCTGTAATATTCAATAACACTAACTAATGGATGCACATTAGCTTAGACACAAATATCGCAAACATATGGTTATTGTTTGTTTATTTGTTTTTGAATTTCGCACAAAGCAACTCGAGGGCTATCTAGCCGTCCCTATTTATTAGTGTAAGAAAGAGGGAAAGCAGCTAGTCATCACCACCCACCGCCAACTCTTGGGCTACTTACCAACGAATAGGGATTGACCGTCACTTTATAACGCCCCACGGCTGAGAGGGCGAGCATGTTTAACGACTGGCGCGAACGCGACCCTCAGATTACGCCTTAACGCGCTAGGCCAAACATATGGTTAAATTGATAAAATATTTGTTATCAAATTTCTAGCGGCAGTAAAAGTATATTTCAAATACTTTTCAAACAATAAATAACACATAATCTTTTTCTTTGTGTGTACATCTAGCTTGGTTGTTTGTAAAGTAAGACATTAATATAAAATTCTAAAGTTATAAGTGATACTATTGTGATCATATTCATAATCTTACGTATACATAAGCAATATAAATTATTTTTAATCAACACACATGGTGGGTGAAATATCAAAGGAAAACTTAATGGCTGTAACATATTTAAAAGCGAGATGGGTGATTTCGATTTAGGTGGTCTTGCTGTAAAATTAATATAGTGCAATCAATGAAAATAAGGCCTAAAAAAAAAACTTTGAAATAATCTGTAATATCACGTTTGTAATGGTCATCACTATATTAACATTTGTATATTCATGCGTCTCACAATTGTACGTCAGTCAACACTAATTCGCTGCAATCTTTCCTTCGTATTCTCTCGCTACTAGTCACTACTTCATTGAGAGGGTGTATTAAGTAATTGGTTCTTCTCCTACGGGCTTCTATTGTACAAACTAATATAAGAGTGGAACTACGTTCAATTTCGTGGACTACTTCAGAACCTGAAGCAAGCAGTATACAAACGTAAATATAGATTAATTGACCTAAAATAGCCATAGATAATTATTACTCTCTGCACTGTACGCTTTATATGTAGCTTTGTTTTATAAGTGAAATAACACTGTTACTATGGGCACAGAGTATACTTATCTGAGTGATGTCGTGAACTGATGTAACATTGTCAGGTGAAAAAACTTTCTATAAGAATAGTGATATTAAATTTAATTGTTTTCTCCTGAACTGGGAAATTATAACATGTTTGTATTATGCGGTACCAAATTAAGTAAATTAACCGTAATAAACAACAAAGAAAACTTTCTTAAGATTCAGCGTGAAATTAAGGTACAATCAAACATAATATATACAAAGTTTCTCTTTGCAACTTCTTTCTTAAACCAGTCTTAGTAGGTAATGTATGATATTAATCAAAATAAGACCGATAATAAACATATTATAATACACTAGTATTTGCGATGAAGAACCCGTATAGTTACGGATACGTTTATTTTTCGCATTTCATAAGCCATAATCTTATTTTTTATTTGTGTGTGTGGGGTAATTCTCCCAGTGTTCCAAGGCCTAAAATATACACCACATGTTATATTATATACGTAAATTCATATATATACACACACAGTGGTACCTCGGTCCTCGAACGACTCCCTTCTCGAAGAATTCAGTTTTCGAACATATTATTTGAAAAAAAATGTCTCGGTTTTCGAACATAAACTCGGTTCTCGAACCAAGCTTGGCGTGGGCCGAAAATGGTTGAAGGGTCGTTCGGGTCATCAGACGGGTTATTTCGGGGTTCGGGCTAAAACCTGCTGTGTTCTCGTTTTACTTCTTTCCAATATTCTGATTAAATAAGCCATCATGGGATCAAAGAAGTATAATAAAAGCAGCAAACCAAAAGAAGTTATTAGAGCCACAATAGAGATGGAAAAAAATCTCATAGCGAAGTAAAAGAGTGTGTTCGCGTGTTTAACCCTACACAGTTTGGTATGGTGAAGTCTACAGTCTGCACCATACTGAAAATAAAGAGTTCATCAAAGGAGCTGATATTGCAAAAGTAGTGACAGTGCTTACGAAACAAAGATAACAAACAATGGAAGAGGTAGAAAAACTGTTATTGATTTGGGTAAAACAGTTATCTGGTGATAGCATTTCTGAGACCATCATTTGTGAGAGCAAAGCAGTTGCATGCTGACCTCCTGAAAACACCGCTGGAACGAGTGCTGATACAAGCGATGCCTTTAGTGCCAGTAGGGGTGGTTTGAAAAAGTTAGGAAGAGAAGTGGCATACACAGTGTGATGAGACATGGGGAAGGTGCCAGGCAGAAACAAACCTTATTAGACAAGTTTTTAGTGAGAAATAGGTCTAGTGAGTCTCAAGCAGGTTGTTGCGGTGCAAAGCGACAGAAAAGAGAAAGAACCCAGAAGTAGAGTTACCTGACGTTTTATGGAAGGTGACACCCTTCCAAACAATAATAACCCTCTTACTCACCACCTTCACTTATGCCATCAGCTCAAAACTAACTGCTCAAGTTTCGAGTCATTGCTGAAACGTTTGCTTCCGGAAATTTTTACTGAAAGAGAATGTATTTTTTTAAAAACACGTGGAGCTTTGGTTCCGAAGCACAATAATAGATTTATCCATGGATGGTGGATCCGGAGGGACAGGTGCCCCTTTTTCTTTCCAAAGTAGTAAAGTTTTCTTTCCAAAGGCAAAACTATAGCATAAAAAGTATAGTGAAGTTTGTGACAACAGTGTGTAGAGTCTTAAAATACAAGTTGGGTTGAATTTAATAAGGTTTTACCGGCTCGATTATTTTTATTGGGATAATGAATTGGACATCAGTTTGTATTTATTGAAAATGGTGAAGCTGGTGGGTTTTAAATTATCGAAATATAGAATTGTTTGTTTATAAGTTTTCTTATGTCGAAAGACTTGGGGTGACTATTTTCCCACAAGTAGCTGAAGAGAGTAAAAGGCATTTGAAACTGAGATACTGTGTGTTCAAGAACTCAACTCCTGCCCTTAGCTGATTCTCCATAGTTGCTGACTAGTTTGATATCTGCGTTTGGATCATGTCTGATAGATAGAATATCCTCAATGTTTTTGGGAGCTGTTACAACTTGATGGTAATGCAAAAATCTGGTAATGAGTAACATTTTAGTTTTTTTAAGTTTGATTTTTAAGGTTTTGGTTTTAATTTGTGTATGTATGTGTATATATATATATAGTCACTGTCAAGCTTTTAAGAGTTTTCATCTATTTCAAGGGCTTAACATGTCCTTGTGATTAGGATGCTCCTCTCGCAATCTGGGGGAGGGGTCACAGGTCGGAATTCCATCACAGAAAATGCTGTCCTTTTCTGCCGTAGGCTATCGTTTATAATTCGGGACAACTAACGCAGGTATCTTAGGTATAGTTTTGTTTATAATTTAAGAAAAAAAAATTGATAAAAAAATTAGTAATTATATTATTCAAAACTTCGCCTCTGTTTGGTTTGCCGACTTGATCACAAAGATGAACATGATAATTAGTTAAGTGAGGATATCACTAGGGGTTCAGATGGGTGTGACTTTTTTACACGCAATTATCCGTTTTCGAAACGCGCGAAGGACAAACAATCTAGATGTGAACTAAACATACTACCTCAGGGTATTCAAACATACACGGTACACGACGACTTCTTATATACCTGATGCTAATGTAATAGGCGGTTTTTATTGTTTCAGACTGAACATACACTAGACAGGAGTAGCCTGAGTTCAGTCTGTTACCACACTTACAGAGTCTAATGGGTTATTGTTGTGTTAGAAGAAGTAGGCTAATAAATAACGAAACAAACGGCATTCTTGGCCTTAATGTGACCAAATTTGATAAGTGTAACCTGTAAGAAAACTATGCTTTCCTTTGTAAATGTGAACAGGGCTTTGAAGCAATAGAATTGATATGTGTAATAGACGTTGCCATGGTGGCTATTCGTTACACATTGTATTTTCATATTATCGTATGATTATAGATGTGATAACTGTTTTGGAATTACACGTAACAGTGGCTTACCTTTTCTTCTCAACTTCTCATATCTTGAAGAATCTACATTATCTATGTCAAGGTCTCTTCGTGTGGTTGGATGGTAACAGTAACATCGTCTTGAAGTTAACGAGTCCATTAAAGCTACGTGTGGTTAATTGGGCTTTAATTTCAAATTATGTTTTAATTGGTTACTTCATATCTTGCGGTAATGTTGGAAATATTTATATTTTAAATAACTCGAAACAGCTTTCTTTGGACCAGTTTAATAATGTGATGTTCCCTCATTACAGATGCTATTTCGAAAGCAACATCACGTTTCGACAGTTCGAAACTTGGACATCTGTATCATCAGCGTACAATTATCGTTTCTCATCCCTGAGTTCAAGATCAGTGAAAGTGGTTGAATAAATGCAAACATTTTACTGTTTCGTAACACAGAAACAATCGATATCCAAAAACTTTTGAAATATTGGATGCATCCCAATGATCTTTAAATCTCCCCGCGAAAGATTTAAGCACTTAACTCAGTTGGTGAGACACTCGCTTTGCTCGAAAGAACTCAAATATATATTTTAAAACTTTATTACCATGTTAAAAAAAATGTTTCCAAGTAATAGTTATTTCATGCCCTTGAGACAAGGGCTTGAGGACTAGTACCTTTGTAAGAGGGAGAAAGAATGTAGTAACTTGATTTGTTAAGATGTGTATTAACAGCAGTAATTAATGGGTCACTAGATAACTAGAGAAGACAAACCTAATAAATAATGTGTTAATCTTATGAATGGGACAGTGACTTGTTATAAAAACATAATGGTTCCTTGAGAAACACGTGTTGAGTCATTTTGAAAGATGTCCTAATTATGTGATTCAGAATCATACTAATTGAAAACATTTTGTTTCTTTTACATGAAGGCCCTTGTGGACTGTACAATACTAGAAAACGGATTTCAATTCAAATGGTGGGTAGAACACAAAGAGACCTTGTGTAGCTTTGTGTTTAATTGCAAACAAACAAATCTTACTTGAGGACGGATGTTATTTTCATGAATTAAGGTATTTCTTTCTGTTATTTTTATGCAATATTTCCATCTCGCTGTCTTCAAAGCAGGTCATCTCAGACATTGTTTAAAATTAATGACTTTGATTCTTGTTCTATGGTAATCTAATAAAAGCAAACACGAACAACAGTAATTTATTACAATATTTTTTCTCTAAAAAAGAAAATAACAATCGAGTAACCAAACGATCAGGAAAATTTCTAAATATGAAGAGAAGGAGTATTCATAATAATCAAAAGTCAGAGAAATTTCCAAACATGGAGGTGTATGGTAACAACCAAAGAGATTTCCAGAAATGAGAGGGAGGAATTATTCAATAATAACTAGAGAAGCGCAGACATTTCCAAACATAGAGGTACGGGTATTCAGTAATGACAAAACAGCCAGGCGTATTTTCAAGTATAGAAAGAAGAATTATTCAGTTATAACATAACAGACAAGGACATTTCCAAACACGGAGGAAGAGATTATTTAAGAAATAATTTCCTTGATTTACTAAAAATAAAGCAAATGTGAATTAATTCTAAAAAACATAAAGATTCATTATGAATGAGACGATAACTCACAATAAAAAAATATGTTGTCTTGCTATGAAAGAAAAGAAGACTTTTCGGAAGACTCATTAAGAGAGACAATGCCTTATTATAAAACTCATGTTAAAGTATTATAGAGATGTGTTAATTGTTATCGTCCAATAGCGATATCATGCTCAAGAATTTTGATGAACAAAACAATTTACTGAAATTTGACAAAATGCAAAGAAAAATTTGAAAACAAGTATGTGTGTTTGTTTGGAACCTCATGCTAGTGGTGTGAGTCCACAGGCATACCATTGTACCGTTGGGGGGTCGTAACAAGCAAGTAAACAAAATTATTAATTCAAAATAGGCTTCTTCTTAAATTTCTGGTTCTTGCATTGATATGATTAACTATTGTCAGATGTAAAAGATTACGACTCTTGTTGATTCTGTTGTTGTTATTGTTTTAAATTAAG
>NW_027467782.1:6912497-6975184 GCF_004210375.1 Tachypleus tridentatus | reverse complement strand
TTACCTCCGTTGCTCAGGACATTTCCTCCACTGCTTACCCCAGTTGCCAAGGACATTAAACCCACTGCTTACCCTGTTGCTAGGGACATTTCTGGAAACTGCTTACTCCCGTTGCTAGGACATTTCGACTCTGCTTAACAACGTTGTTAGGGGAACGTTTCAGACACTGCTTACCCCCCTTTGCAAAAAAAGACATTTCCCACTGCTTACTCCCCATTGCTAGGGACATTTCTCACAGTGCTTTCCCGTTGCTAGGGACATTTCCCAACTGTTTACAACCCTAGGCGACGGACATTTCCCCTACTCTTTACCACCCTGTAGCTAGGGACATTTCCATTTGAAAACAACTCGTTGCTAGGGAAATTTCCCTACTGCTTATCCTCGTTGCTAAGGACATTTCCTCCGCTGTTTACCTTTATTCCAGGGACATTTCGGACATTGCTTACCCCGTTGTTAGGAACATTTCGGACAATGCTTGCTTACGTTTCTAGGGACATTTCCGACACAACTTACCACCCGTTCCGAGAGATATTTCCCCAACTACTTATTCCTGCTTGTTAAGGATCATTATCCCGCATTTTACCCCCTGTTACTAGGGACATTTCGTAAACTGCTTACCTCCATTGCTAAGGACATTTCCACCACTGTTTACTTCAGGTGCCAAGGACATTAAACTCACTGCTTACCACGTTGTTAGGAACATTTCAAACACTGTTTACCCCATTGCTAAGGACATTTCCCCATTGCTTATCACCGTTGCTAGGTATATTTACCCCACTTTTAATTCCATTGCTACGGACCTTTTCCCTACTGATTACTTCTGTTGCTAGGGACCTTTCCCACATTGCTTACCCACGTTGCTACGGATATTTCTCTAACTGTTTTTCACACGTTTCTAGGACTTTCCCTTTACTGCTATACACCCGTTTATATGGACATTTTCCCCACTGTTTAACCTGTTGCTAGGGACATTTCACACTGAATACATCTCATTGCTAGGGAAATTTCCCACTGCTTACTCCCATTGCTAGGGACATTTTCCCACTGCTTACTTTCTGTTGCTATGGATATTTCCCTTACTGCCTCCGTTGCTAGGGACATTTTTCCACTCTTTAACACCGTTGCTATGGACATTTCCCCACTGTTTAATTCCTGTTGCCCGTGACATTTCCATCTGAAAACAACTCGTTCCTGGAAAATTTCCACACTACTTACCCCTGTTGATAAGAACATTTCCCCGCTGCTTACCTTCGTTGCTAGGGACATTTTGGACACTGCTTACCCCTGTTGCTGGGTTATTTTCCCCATGGCTTATCCCCATTGCTAAAGACATATCCGACACTGCTTACTTCCTGTTCCTAGGGACATTTCCTTCACTGTCTACCCTTGCTGCTAGGGACATTTCGGACTCTTTTTCTTACCCCTGTTGCTAGGGAAATTTGTGACACTGCTTTTCCTGTTGGTCGGGACATTCTTCCCTCTGCTTACCCCCGTTGCTAAAGACGTTTTTCCCACTTCTTATCCCCGTTGGATAGGACATTGCTCCTCTACTGTTTACTTTCGTTGTTAGGGACATTTCCCCATCGAATACACCCTGTTGCTAGGGTTATTTCCCTCAATGCTTAACCCATTTGCAAGAAACATTTCCTCTACTCTTTACCTCCGTTGTTAGGGACATTTCCCCACTTAATGCACCGCGTTGCTAGGGACATTTCCTTTACTGCTTATCCCATGTTGCTAAGGACATTTCTAGTAAAGCTTATCCCCCGTTGCTAGACACATATACACAACTGCTTACGCTGTTTCTACAAAACCTTTACACTCCTTACCCCTGTTGCTAGTGATATTTCCGACACTGCTTACCACACCTGATGCTCGGGACATTCCTCTACTGCCTACCCCTGTTGCTGGGGCATTTCCTTTACTGCTTACCGCCGTTGCTAAAAATATTTACCCCACTTTTAACCCTGTTGCAAGGGAACTTTTCCCCACTGATGACCACCGTTCCTAGGGACATTTCCCCCACTGCTTACACACGTTGCTACGGATATTTTTTCTAACTGTTTTTCACACGTTTCTAGGGACTTTACCTTACTGCTTTCCACCCGTTTATATGGACATTTTCCCCACTGTTTAACTCCGTTGCTAGGGACATTTCACACTGAATACATCTCATTGCTAGGGAAATTTCCCCCACTGCTTACCCCCGTTGCTAGGAACATTTACCCCTCTTCTTACTCCCGTTCCTAGGCACATTTCTCTTACTGCTAACCATCGGTTTCTAGGGACACTTTCCCCATTTCTTACTTCCATTGGTAGAGACATTTCCCCACTGCTTAACCCAGTTGCTAAGGTCACTTCCCCTACTATTTAACTCCATTGCTAAGGACACTTCCCCCACTTAATACACCCCTTTACTAGAATATTTCCCCTACTGCTTACGCCTGTTGCTGGGATATTTACCCCAATATTTCACCAATTCCTAGGATCCTTTTCACCACTGATTACCTCTGTTGCTACGGACATTTCCCCTACTGCCTTCCCTCACGTTGCAAAGGACATTTCCCCTCTGCTTAACCCCTGTTCCTAGGGAAATTTCCCACACTGCTCACCCCCGTTGCAAAGGACATTTCCAAGGCTGTTTACCACTGTTGCTAGGAACATTTCCCCCACTGTTTACCCCCTGTTTCTAGGGACATTTCTATCTGAAAACAACTCGTTGCTAGGAAACTTTCCCACACTTGTTATCCTTGTTGCTAAGGGCATTTCCCCCACTGCTTACACCCGTTGCTAGGGACATTTCGGACACTGCTTAACCCGTTACTAGGGACATTTCCACACTTTTATCCCCGTTGCTGGGACGTTTCACACCACTGTTTTTCCCCCGGTTCTAGGGACATTTCTTCCACTGCTTACCCTACGTTTATAGGGCATTTCACCCAATGCTTACCCCTGTTGCTAGGGACATTTCCCTACTTTTTTTCCCCATTGCTAGGGACATTTCCTTCACTTATTACCCCCGTTTCTAGGGACACTTCCGCCATTGCATTCCCCTATTGCTAGGGACATTTACCTCATTGTTTACCTCCGTTGCTAAGGACATTTCCTACACTGAATGCACCCCGTTGCTAAGGACATTTTTTCTGTTGCTTACCTTGTTGCTACGGACATTTTGGACACAGATTACTCCTGTTGCTAGGGGCATTTCCAACACTGCTTACCATGATTGCTAGGGTCATTTCCAACACTGCTTACCATGATTGCTAGGGTCATTTCTCCCACTGCTTAACCCAGTTGCTAAGGACACTTCCCCTACTGTTTAACTCCGTTGCTAGGACATTTCCCCCATTGAATACACCCCGTTGGTAGAAATATTTCCCTACTGCTTACTCATGTTGCTAAGGATATTTACCCTAATATTTCCCCAATTGCTTGGGTCCTTTTCATGTTGCTAAGGGCATTTCCCCTCTTCTTAACCCGTTGCTACGGACATTTCCCTACTGTTTAACTCCGTTGCTAGGACATTTCTCCCATTGAATACACCCGTTGCTAGAAATATTTCCCCTACTGCTTACTCATGTTGCTAGGATATTTACCCCAATATTTCCCCAATTGCTTGGGTCCTTTTCACCACTGATTACCTGTGTTGCTAAGGGCATTTCCCTCTTCTTAACCCGTTGCTACGGACATTTCCCTACTGCTTTCCCTCAAGTTGCTAGAGACATTTCCCTTACTGTTTACCTCTATTGCTAGGGACATTTCCAACTGAATACACCCCTTTCCTAGGGAAATTTCCCACACTGGTCACCCCCTGCAAAGGACATTTCCCCACTGTTTACACCTGTTGCTAGGGACATTTCCCTTACTGTTTACCCCCGTTGCTAGGGACATTTCTATTTGAAAACAACTCGTTGCTAGGAAAATTTCCCACACTGCTTACCCTTATTGCTAAGGGCATTTCCCCCACTGCTTACCACCGTTTCTAAGGACATTTCTGGACATTGCTTACCCCGTTGCTAGGAAATTTTCGATACTGCTTACATCCGATGCTGGTGACATTTCTCCCAATGAATACATCCTGTTGCTAAGGACATTACCCCACTGCTTCCCTCAGTTGCAAAGGATATAAAACCCACTGCTTACCCCCAATGATAGGGACATTTCAACCACTACTTATCCCCGTTCCTAGGGACATTTTCCACTACTTATCCCCGTTCCTAGGGACTTTTTCCACTGCTTACCCCCTTTCCTAGGGACATTTCCTCCACTGTTTACACACGTTACTAGGGACATTTCTGACATTTTAACACCTGTTGCTAGGGACATTTCCAACACTGCTTACACCCCGTTGTTAGGGACGTTTTCCCCCGGCTTACCCCACGTTGCTAAAGACATTTCTCCGACTGTTTACCCCTTGTTGCTAGGGACATTTCCCACACTGCTTACCCCGTTGCTAGAAAAACTTTTCCACTGCTTATCCCAGTTGCTAGGGACATTTCCAACACTGCTTTCCACAATTGCCAAAAACATTAAACCCACTTCTTACCCAAGATGCTAGGGATATTTCGAACACTACTTACTCTCTTTGCTAGCGACATTTTCGACACTGTTTTTCCCCCGTTGATAAAGACATTTCCACTACTGCTTACCCACTATTGCTAATGACATTTACCCCACTGCTTACACCTATTGCTAGGAAAATTTTAGACACTGCTTATCCCGATGATAGGGACATTTCCGACGCTGCTTACCACCCTTTGCTAGGGACCCTGCTTACCCTCCGTTACTAGAGACATTTACCTCACTGTTTACACCCATTGCAAAAGAAATTTTTCCCACTGCTTACCCACGTTGCTAGGGACATTTCGGACATTTCTTTCCCCATTGCTAGGGACATTTCGGACACTACTTACCCCCGTTGCTAGGGACAATTCAAATAGTGCTTTACCCTGTTGCTAAGGACATTCCCCCACTGTTTACCACCCGTTGCTAGGGACATTTCCCCCACTTCTTACGCCCATTGCTAAGGAGATTTCCGACACTGCTTACCCCCAATGACAGGGACATATCCACTACTGCTTAACCCTGTTGCTAGAGACATTTACCCCACTGCTTACCCTCGTTGCTAGGGAAATTTCAGACACTGCTTACATCCCTTTGCTGGGGACCCTGATTTCCCCCGTTTCTAGAGACATTTCTCTCTCTGTTCACACCCGTTGCTGGGAAATGTTTCCCCACTGCTTACCCACGTTGCTAGGGACATTTCGGACACTTCTTACCTTCGTTGCTAGAAACATTTTCGCCACTACTTTCCTCCGTTGATAGGGACAATTCAAATAGTGCTTAACCCTGTTGCTAAGGACATTCCCCCTATGTTTAACACCCGTTGCTGGGGTCATTTTTCCACTGTTTACACCTGTTGCTAGGGACATTTCCCACTGCTTACTCCCCGTTGCTATAGACATTACCCCCATTGTTTACCCACATTGCTAATGATATTTCCACCACTGCTTGCCACCAGTTGTTAAAGAAATTTCCCACACTGCTTACCCCCGTTTCTAGGGACATTTCCACCATTGCTTACACTTATTGCTAGGGACATTTCCCCAAATGCCTACCATCATTGCAGGGGACACTTCGGACACTGCTACCCTTGTTCCCAGTAATATTTCTGACACTGCTTACCCCGTTCCTAAGGTCATTTCCTCAACTGTTTACCTCCGTTGCTGGGATCATTTCTCCCACTGAATACACCCTGTTATCAGGGACATTTCACCTACTGCTTACCCCATTGCTAGGGACATTTACCTTACTGTTTACCTCCGTTACTGAGGACATTTTCCAACTGCTTACCACCATTGCTAGGGACATTTTGGACACTTCTCACACCGTTACTAGTGACATTACCGACACTGCTTACCACCCGTTGCTAAGGATATTTTCCCACTGCCTAAGCCTGTTTCTAGGAGCATTTCCGACACTTCTAACCCCCGTTGCTGGGACATTTCCCCACTGTTTACCCTCGTTGCTAGGGACATGTCCCCTACAGCTTTCCCCCAATTGCTTGGGACATTTTCCTTACTACTTACCCCACATTGCTGGGAAAAATTCTTATACTGTTTACCCCCGTATCTAGGGTCATTTTTCCCACTGCTCACCTCCCGTTGCTCGGGACATTTCTTCCACAGTTTACCCACATTGCTAAGGACATTTCCCCACTGATTAACACCGATGCTAGGTACATTTCGTACATTGCTTAACCTCGTTGCTAGTAACATTTCCGACACTGCTTACCACCCATTGCTAGAAACATTTCCCCACTGAACACACCCCATTGCTAAGGACATTTCTCCCACTGCTTACCTCGTTGCTAGGGACATTTATCTTACTGTTTACCTCTGTTGCTAGAGACATTTCCCCCACTGAATACACCTCATTGCTAAGGACATTTTCCCTACTGCTTACTCCAGTTGCCAAGGACATTAAACCCACTGCTTACCCTGTTGCTAGGGGCATTTCCCCCACTGCTTATACGACGTTGTTGGGGACATTTCACCCAATGCTTACCCCTATTGCTAGGGACTTCCTCTACTGGTTTCCCCATTGCTAGGCACATTTCCTTCACTTCTTACCCCCGTTGCTAGGGACATTTACCTCATTGTTTAACTCCGTTGCTAAGAACATTTCCTACCCTGAATACACCCCATTGCTAAGGACATTTCCTACACTGAATGCACCCCATTGCTAAGGACATTTCCTACACTGAATGCACCCCATTGCTAAGGACATTTCTCCCACTGCTTACCCGTTGCTAGGGACATTTATCTTACTGTTTACCTCTGTTGCTAGAGACATTTCCCCCACTGAATGCACCTCATTGCTAAGGACATTTTCCCCACTGTTTACTCCAATTGCCAAGGACATTAAACCCACTGCTTACCCTGTTGCTAGGGACATTTCCCTCACTGTTTACCCACGTTGCTAGGGATATTTCCCCCTCTGCTTACCTCCCGTTGTTAGGGACATATTTCCCACTGCTTACACTCCGTTTCTAGGGACATTTACCTTGCTCGTTACCTCCTTTCCTAGGGACATTTTCCCCACTGAATACACCCCATTCCTAAGGACATTTCTCCCACTGCTTACTTCAGTTTCAAGGACATTAAACCCACTGCTTACCCCGTTGCTAGGGACACTTCGGACACTGCTTACTCCCCGTTGCTAGGGACATTTCCTCCTTACTGGTTACCACCTGTTGCTCAGCTGGAAACCCCCTGTTTACCTTCGTTGCAACGGACATTTCCCACAGAATACAACCCGTTGCTTGGGATATTTCCTTCACCACTTATTTCCATAACTAAGGACATTTTGGACACTGCTTACCCCGTTGCTAGGGTCATTTCCTCTGAATACATACCGTTGCTAGGACATTTCCCCACTGCTTACCTCAGTTGTCAAAGACATTAAACCCACTGCTTTTCTCTGTTGTTAGGGATATTTCGGAAACTGCTTATTCCCGTTGGTAGGAACATTTTCGACACTGCTTATACACCGTTGCAGGTGACATTTTTCCCCCTACTTACTCCCGTTGATAGCGACATTTCTCACTGCTTACACCTCATTCATAAAAACATTTTCTTCTCTGTTGCTAATGAAATTTTAAACACTGCTTACACACCGTTTCTAGAGACATTTCCCTCACTGTTTACACTCGTTGCTAGGGACATTTTCCCCACTGCTTACCCACGTTGCTAGGGACATTTTGGACACTGCTTACCCACGTTGCTAAAGATAATTTCGTCACTACTTACACCCTTTGCTAGGGACATTTCCCTACTGTTTACCACCCGTTGTTAGAGACATTTACCCCACTGTTTACCTCAGTTGCTGGGGATATTTCATACTGAATACATCCCGTTGCTAGGGAAATTTCCTCCACTGCTCACTCCCGTTGGAAATGACATTTCCCCACATCTTACCCCGTTGCTAGGAACATTTCAGACACTGCTTAACCCTGTTGATAGGGACAGTTCACCCACTGAATACATCCCGTTGCTAAGGACATTTCCTACACTGCTTACCCCACCTGCCATGGACATTAAACCCACTGCTTACTTCCGTTGTAATGGATATTTCAAACACTGCTAACTCCCGATGGTAGAAACATTTTTTATACTGCTTATACACCGTTGCTTGGGACATTTCCCAAACTACTTACCCCCGATGCTAGGGACATTTCCTCTACTGTTTATCCCAGTTGCAAGGGAAATTTTAAACACTGCTTACCCTAATTGCTAGGGACATTTCCGACACTGTTTACCCGTTGCTAAGAACATTTCCCTATTGCTTATCACCGTTGCTAGTGACATTTCGGACACTACATACCCCCGTTTCTAGGGACATTTTCTCTACTGTTTACCCGCGTTTCTTGTGTCATTTCTCCCAATGCTTACCCCTGTTGCTACGGATATTTACTCCTCTGCTTACCCCCATTGATCGGGACATTTCCTTCTCTCTTTACCCCGTTGCTAAGGACATTTTCCCATTTATTAACACCTTTCTAGAGAGATTTTGGACTCTGCTTACTCCCGTTGGTTAGGTCATTTTCGACACTGCTCATCCCTGTTTCTTGCGACATTTCCCCAGTTCTTACCCCGTTGCTAGAGATATTCTTCCCACTTCTTTCACCCGTTGCTAGAGACATTTCCCCAACTGCTTAACCCCATTGCTAAAACATTTCCCCTACTGTTTACCTCATTTGCTACGGACATTTCCCCCACTGATTACACCCCGTTGATAGGGTCCTTTCCCCACTGGTTACCCCCGTTGCTAGGGAAAGTTCCCCTACTGCTTACCCCCGTTGCTAGAAACATTTCCCCAACTACTAACCCCTATTACTAATGACATTTTGGATACTGCTTACCCCCGTTGCTAGGGACATTTCCGATACTGCTCTACCCCATTACTAGGGTCATTTTCCACACTGAATAAATCCCGTTACTAAGGACATTTTCCCCAATGCTTACCTCTGATGTTAGGGATATTTCGGACACTGCATTCTCCTGTTGGTAGGGTCATTTTCGATACTGATTATATCACGTTGCTGGGGACCTTTTCCCCACTACTTACCACCATTGCTAAGAACCTTTCCCCTACTGTATACCACCCGTTGCTAGGGACATTTCCCCCACTGTTTACCCCCATTCCTAGGGACATTTCCCCCACTGCATACCCACATTGCTCGTGACATTTCCCCCACTGCTTACCACCCGTTGTTAAGGACAACAAATTTTCTTCACTGCTTACACTTCCTCTCTAGGGACATTTCCTCCATTGTTTACTTCGTTGCTTCGGACATTTCTCCCACTGCTTACCCCCGTTGATAAGGAGATTTTTCCTTCTTCTTTCCCTTGTTGCTAGGGACATTTGGACACTGATTAACCCCATTCATAAAGACATTTCCCCCACTGCTTAACCCCATTCCTAAGGACATTTTATCAACTGTTACCTCCGTTTCTAGGTTCCTTTCCCCCACTGAATACACGCCATTGCCAGGGACATTTCTCCTACTGCTTACCCCGTTGATAGTGACATTTACCTTACACTTACCTCCATTGCTAGGACATTTCCCAACTGCTTTTCACCGTTGCGAAGGACATTTCTCCCACTGCTTACCTCTGTTGCCAAGGGCATTAAACCCACTGCTTACCTCCGTTGTTAGGGACATTTTGGACATTGCTTTTCCCGTTGGTAAGAAAATTTTCGACACAGCTTAAACCCCGTTGCTGGGACATTTCCCACTACTTTCTCCCGTTGCTAGGGACATTTCTCACTGCTTCCCCATTGGTATAGAAATTTTAGACACTGCTTACCCCGTTGCTAGGGAAATCTCCGACACTGCTTACCACACGTTGCTAGGAACATTTCCCACACTTCTTAACCCCATTGCTAGGGACATTTCTCACTGCTTCCCCATTGGTATAGAAATTTTAGACACTGCTTACCCCGTTGCTAGGGAAATCTCCGACACTGCTTACACACGTTGCTAGGAACATTTCCACACTTCTTAACCCCATTGCTAGGGACATTTCCCCAACTGCTTACCAACCTTTGCTAGAAACACTGCTTACCCCCGTTTCTAGAGACATTTCCCTCACTGCTTACACCTGTTTCTAGGGAAATTTTCCCCACTGCTTACACCCATTGATAGGAACATTTTCGACACTACTTACTTCCATTGCTGGGAAATTTCCCCTACTGTTTACGACCCGTTGCTAGGGACATTTCATACTGAATACATCTCGTTGCTCGGGAACTTTCCCCCACTGCTTACCCTCGTTGCAAAGGACATTTCCCCCACTGCTTACCCCTGTTGCTAGGGACATTTCACCCACTGAATACATCCCATTGCTAAGGACATTTCACCCACTGAATACATCCCATTGCTAAGGACATTTCCCCCACTGCTTACCTCAGTCGCCAAGGACATTAAACCCACTGCTTACCTTCGTTGTTAGGGATATTTCAAACACTGCTTACTCCAGTTGGTAGGGACATTTTCGACAATGCATATACCCCGTTGCTGGGGACATTTCCCCCACTGTATAAGCACATTGTTCGTGACATTTCCCCAACTGCTTACCCCATTTGCTAGGGACATTTCCGACACTGCTTATCCTGTTGCTTGGGTAATTTCCCGCACTCTTTACCCCATTGCTAAGGACATTTCCCCATTGCTTATCACCATTGCTAATGACATTTCGGACACTGCTTACTTCCATTTTAGGGACATTTCACCTACTGTTTACCCCTGTTGCTAGGGCACTTTTCCCTCTGCTTTCCCCCTTTGCTAGGGACATCTCCCCACTGCTTACCTCACGTTGCTTGTGTCATTTCTCCCAATGCTTACCCCTGTTGCTAGGGACATTTTTCCCACTGCTTACTCGCGTTGCTCGGGACATTTCCCCCACTGTTTACAACGTTGCTAAGGATATTTCCATATTGCTTATCACAGTTGCTATGGACATTTCCGACGCTGCTTACCCCCGTTGCTAGGGACATTTACTTTACTTTTTAACCCCGTTGCTACGGACATTTTCTATACTGCTTTACCAACGTTGCTAGGGACATTTCCCTTACTGCTTACCACCTGTTACTAGGGACATTTCCCCACTGTTTACGTCTGTTGCAAGAGACATTTCCCACTGAATACAACCCATTGCTAGTGAAATTTCCCCCACTACTTACACCCGTTGCTAAGGACATTTTCCCCACTTCTTATCCCCGTAACTAAGGACATTTTGGACACGGCTTACCCCGTTGCTAGGGACATTTCCGACACTTCTTACTTTCGTTGCTAGGGTCATTTCCCCCACTAAATACATCCCATTGCTTAGGACATTTCCCCCACTGCTTACCTCAGTTGTCAAAATCATTAAACCCACTGCTTACCTCTGTTGTTAGGGATATTTCGGACACTACTTACTCCCGTTGCTGGGGACATTTCCCCCACTACTTACCCCCGTTGCTAGGGACATTTCCCACTGCTTACCCCTGTTAAAAGGAACATTTCCTTCACTGTGTACCCCTGTTGCTAAGGAAATTTTAGACACTGCATCCCTCGTTTCTAGAGACATTTCCCTCACTGTTTACATCTGTTACTAGGAAAATTTTCCCCACTCCTTACCCACCTTGCTAGGGACATTTTGGACAGTGCTTTCCCCCGTTGCTAGGGACAATTCACCCAGTGCTTACTCCCGATGCTAGGGACATTTCCCTTACTGTTTACCACCCGTTGCTAGGGACATTTCCCCCACTGTTTGCCTTTGTTGCTAGGGACATCTCATAGTGAGTACATCCCGTTGCTAGGAAAATTTCCCCTACTGCTTACCCCCGTTGCGAAGGACATTTCCCCCACTGCATACCCCTGTTGCTAGGGACATTTCAGACACTGCTCACCCCCATTGCTAGATACATTTGCCTCACTGAATAAATCCCGTTGCTAAGGGCATTTCTTTCACTCGTTACCTCAGTTGACAAGTACATTAAACCCACTGCTTACCTCCGATGTTAGGGATATTTACCACTGCTTACTTTCCGTTGCTAGGGGCATTTCCTCCACTGTTTACCCCATTGCTAGGGACATTTCCCACACTGTTTACACCGTTGGTAAGGACATTTACCCCACTGCTTACTCTATTTTCTAGGGACATTTCCGACATTACTTACCCCCGTTGCTCGGTTCATTTCCCCAAATGTTTACCCCAGTTCCTAGGGACATTTCGGACACTGTTTACTTTTGTTGCTTGGGATATTTCCGACACTGCCTACTCCCCTGTTTTAAAGACATTTCCAACTCTCTTTACACCCGTTGATAAGATGATTTCCCCATTGATTATCACCGTTGCTAGTGACTTTTCGGACACTACTTGCCACCGTTTCTAGGGACATTTCCCCTACTGTTTACCCCGTTGCTTGGGACATTTTTCCCTCTGCTTTCCCCTTGCTAGTGACATTTCGCCCTCTGCTTACCTGACGTTTTGTGTCATTTCACCCAATGCTTACCCCTGTTCCTAGGGACATTTACGCAACTGCTTACCTCACGTTGTTTGTGTCATTTCACCCAAAGCTTACCCATGTTGTTAGGGTCATTTCTTCCACTGCTTACCCCACGTTGCTTGTGTCATTTCACCTAATGCTTTTCCTTCTTGATAGGGACATTTTCCCCACTGCTTACCCTCGTTGTAAGGGACATTTCCCTCTGTGTTTACCTTCGTTGCTAAGTACATTTCCCCACTGAGTGACACTGATGCTAGGAACATTTCGGACACTACTTTTCCCCATTGCTAGAGACATTTCCCCCACTGCTTACTCCCCGTTTATAGAAACATTTCCTCCACTGTTTACCCTCTTTGCTTCGGAAATTTTCCGTACTGCTTACCCCTATTGCTCAGAAGATTTCCCCAACTGCTTACACCCTTTGCTAGGGACAATTCACCGAGTGCTTACCCTCGTTGCTAGGGCCATTTCCCACACTGTTTACACCCGATGATACGGAAATTTACCCCACTGCTTACCCCGTTGCTAGGGACATTTCTGACACTACTTACCCCATTCCTTGGGACATTTCCCCAACTGCTTACCCCGGTGGTTAGGGACATTTTTCCCACTGAATACACCCCATTTATAAGGACATTTTCCTTTTGCTTATCACCGTTGCTAGGGACATTTCCCCTACTGTTTACCCTCGTTGCTAGGGGCATTTCACCCAATGCTTACCCCTGTTCCTAGGGACATTTACGTCACTGCTTAGCTCATGTTGTTTGTGTCTTTTCACCCAATGTTTACCCATGTTGCTAGGGTCATTTCCCCCACTACTTACCCCACGTTGCTTGTGTCATTTCACTTAATGCTTTTCCTTGTTGATAGGGACATTTCCCCCACTGCTTACCCCACGTTGCTTGTGTCATTTCACCTAATGCTTTTCCTTGTTGATAGGGACATTTCCCCCACTGCTTACCCCCGTTGCAAGGGACAATTCCCTCTGTGTTTACCTCCGTTGCTAAGTACATTTCCTCACTGAGTGACACTGATGCTAGGGACATTTCGGACACTGCTTTTCCCCATTGCTAGGTACATTTCCCCAACTGCTTACTCCCCGTTTATAGAAACATTTCCTCCACTGTTTACCCTCTTTGCTTCGGAAATTTTCCGTACTGCTTACCCCATTGCTCAGAAGATTTCCCCAACTGCTTACACCCTTTGCTAGGAACATTTCGGATACTGCTTACCCCCGTTGCTAGGAACAATTCACCCAATGCTTACCCCGGTGGTTAGGGACATTTTTCCCACTGAATACACCCGATTTATAAGGACATTTCCCTTTTGCTTATCACCGTTGCTAGGGACATTTCCTTTACTGTTTATCCATGTTGCTAGGAACATTTTCCTTACTACTTATCAACTGTTGCTAAGGGCATTTCCCCACTGTTTACCTCCGTTGCTAGGGACATTTTCTAGTAATACACCCTGTTGCTAGGGAAATTTCCCCCACTGAAAACATCCCATTGATAAGGACATTTCCCCTACTGCTAACCTCAGTTGCCAAGGGCATTAAACCTACTGCTTTCCTCCGTTGTTACGGACATTTCGGACGCTGTTTACTTCCGTTGGTAGGGACATTTTCAACACTGCTCATACCATGTTGGTGGGGACATTTCCTACACAGTTCACCCCCATTGCTAGGGAAATTATAGACACTTCTTCACCCCGTACTAGGGACATTTCAGACACTGCTTACCCCATGTTGCTAGGGACATTTCCCACACTTCATACCCACGTTGGTAAGGACATTTCCCCCACTATTTACCACCCTTTGATAGTGACCCTGCTTACCCCCATCGTTTCTAGAGATATTTCCCTCACTGCTTACACCCGTTGCTATGGAAATTTTCCCCACTGCTTATCCCGGTTCTTAAGTACATTCCCCCACTGTTTAGCCACGTTGCTAAAGACATTTCGGAATCTGCCTGCACCATTGCTAGGAATATTTCCAACACTACTTACCCCGTTGCTAGGGACATTTCGGACACTGCTTAACCCTTTACTATGGAGATTTCACCCACTCTTTACCTCCGTTGCTAGGGGCATTTACCCCACTGCTTAAAACCGTTCCTAAGGATATTTTGGACACTGCTTACCCCCCCGTTGCAGGGACGTTTCCACCACTTCGTAATCCCCGTTTCTAGAGACATTTCCCTCACTGTTTAAACACGTTGCTAGGTATTCTTTCCCCACTGCTTACCCACGTTGCTAGGGACATTTCTGACATGGCTGACCCCATTGCTAGGGACAATTTACCCGGTTCTTACCCCATTGCTAGGGACATTTCCCCTACTGTTTACACACGTTTCTACGGACATTGAACAACTGTTACCCACACTTGCTAGGGACATTTCCCCACTGCTTACTTCCTGTTTTAGGGATCCTCCAATGTTTACCCCGTTTTTCGGAAATTTTCCCCACTGCTTACCCCTGTTGCTAAGGAGATTTCCCTCACTGCTTATTCTGGTTGCTAGGGACATTTCTGACAATGCTTACCCCGTTGCTAGGAATATTTCTCTCACTGCTTACCTTGTTGCTAGGGACATTTACCTTACTAATTACCTCTCTTGCTTAGGGCATTTCCCAACTGCTTACACCCATTGCTAAAGACATTTTCCCCACAGCTTATCTCTGTTGGCAAGCGCATTAAACCCACTACTTACCTCCATTGTTAGGGATATTTTGGACACTGCTTACTCCCATTGGTTAGAACATTTTCGACACTGCTTATACCCCTTTGCTGGGGACATTTCCCCCACTACTTACCCCATTGCTAGGGACATTTCTGACACTGCTTACCTCCGTTGCAATAAAACATTTTTCACATTTCTTACCCTTGTTGCTCGGGACATTTCCCCCACTGCTTACCACCATTTGCTAGGGACACTGCTTACCCCTGTTTCTCGAGACATTTCCTGCACTGCTTATCTCCATTGCTAGGGATATTTCCGACACTACTTATCCCTGTTGCTAGGGCCAATTCACTCAGTGCTTAACCCCATTGCTAAGGACATTTCCCCCACTTCTTATTCCCCGTTTCTAGGGACATTTACCTTACTGGTTATACCCGTTTCTAGGAACAGTTCCCCCACTGAATACACCCGCTGCTAAGGACATTTCCCCACTTCTTATTCCTCGTTTCTAGGGACATTTACCTTACTGGTTATATCCGTTGCTACTGTCATTTCACCCAACGCTTACCCATGTTGCTAGGGTCATTTCCCCACTGTGTTACCCCACGTTGCTTGTGTCATTTCACCCAATGCTTATCCCTGTTGATAGGGACATTTCCCCACTGCTTACCCCGTTGCTCGGGATATTTCCCCACTGTTTACCCCTGTTGCTAACGACATTTTCCCACTGATTAACACCGTTGCTAGGGACATTTTCGACACTGCTTGCCCCCATTGCTGGGATCATTTACCCCACTGAATACATTTCGTTGCTAAGAACATTTCGTTGCCCACTGCTTACCTCAGTTGCCAAGGATATTAAATCCACTGCTTACCTCCATTGTTAGGGATATTCCGGACACTCTTTACTCCCGTTGGTGGGGACATTTTCGACACTCCTTATACCCCGTTGCTGCGGACACTTCCTGCACTTTTACCCCCGCTGCTGGGAAAATTTTAGACACTGCCTAACCCGTTGCTAGGGACATTTCCGACACTGCTTACCCCTGTTGCTAGGGCATTTCCCCACTGCTTGCGACCCTTTCTAGGGACCCTGCTTACTGCCCATTTCTAAGGACATTCCCCTACTGCTTACCCACGTTGCAAGGGACATTTTAGACACTGCTTACCCCCGTTGTTAAAGATATTTCCTTTACTATTTACCTCAGTTGCTAGGGACATTTCCACCACTTATTAAACTCCGTTCCTAATAAAATTTTTGACACTGCTCACCCTGTTGCTGTCTACATTTCCCCAGTTCTTACCCCGTTTCTAGGAATATTCTTCCCACTGCTTACCCCGTTGCTAGGGACGTTTCCCTTACTGTTTACCACCCGTTGCTAGAGACATTTTTTTCACTTTTCCCCTATTGCTAGGGTCCTTTTCCCTACTGATTACCCCTGTTGCTAGGGAAATTTCCCCCACTGCTTATCCCCGTTGCTAAAGACATTTCCCCCACTACTCACTCCCATTACTAAAGACGTTTTGAACACTGCTTACCTCAGTTGTCAAGGATATTGAACCCACTGCTTACCTCCATTGTTAGGGATATTTTAAACACTACTCACTCCCGTTGGTAGGGACATTTTCGACACTGCTTATATCCCGTTGCTGGGGACACTTCCTGCACTTTTTACCCTCGCTGCTAGGAAAAGTTTAGACACTGCCTTTCCTCGTTGCTAGGGTCATTTCCGACACTGCTTACCCCTGTTGCTAGAGACATTTCCCCACTGCTTACCACTCTTTGCTAGAAACCCTGCTTACTGCCAATTTCTAAGGACATTCCCCTACTGCTTACCCACGTTGCTAGGGACATTTTAGACACTGCTTACCCCCTTTGTTAAAGATATTTCCGACACTACTTACCCCGTTGCTAGGGACATTTCCCCCACTGTTTACCCCTGTTGCTTGGAACATTTCCGTCACTGCTTACCCCCGTTGCTAGAGTCATTTCCCTCATTCAATACATCCTATTGCTTTGGATATTTCCCCCTCAGCTTACCTCAGTTGCCAAGGACATTAAACTCACTGCTTACCTCCGTTGTTAGGGATATTTCAAACACTGCTTACTCCAGGTGGTAGGGACATTTTCGACAATGCTTATACCCCGTTGCTGGGGAAATTTCCCCCAGTACTTATCCCAGTTGTTAGGGATATTTCGGACACTGCTTACTCCCGTTCCTAGGGACTTTTCCGACACTGTTTACCCCGTTGCTGGGGACATTTTCCCCACTACTTACCACCATTGCTAGGGACATTTCCCACTGCTTACCCCATTGAAAGGGACATTTCCTTCACTGTTTACCCCCATTGTTAAAAAAATTTTAGACACTGCTTACCCACTTTGCTATGGACATTTCCGATACTGCTTACTTCCCATTGCTAGGGACATTTCCCCCACTTCTTATCCCTCTTGCTAGGAACATTTCCCCCTCTGCTTACTGCCCTTTGCTAGGGACCTTGCTTATCCCCCGTTTCTTGAGACATTTCCCTCACTGTTTAGACCCGTTGCTAGTAAAATTTTACCTACTGCTTACCCTTGTTCCTAAGGACATTCCCCTACTGCTTACCGACGTTGCTAGGGACATTTTAGACACTGCTTACCCCGTTACTAGGTATATTTCCCACTGAATACACTCCGTTGCTAGGGAAATTTCTCCCACTGCTTCATCCAATTGTGAAGGACTTTTCCCTCACTACTTACCCTTGTTACTAAGAACATTTTAAACACTGCTTACCCCTGTTGCTAGGGACATTTCAGACACTGCTTACTCCCGGTGGTAGGGACATTTTCGACACTGCTTATACCCCGTTGCTTGGGACATTTCCCCCACTACTTACCCCTGTTGCTAGGGACATTTCCCCCACTGCTTACCACCCTTGCTAGGGACCCTGTTTACCCCTGTTTCCAGAGACATTTTTCTCACTGTTTATACACGTTGCTTTGGAAATTTTCTCCACTGCTTACCCCGTTGCTAGTGACATTTTGAACACTGCTTACCACCGTTGCTAGGGACATTTCACCTACTGCTTACTCCGTTGCTAGGGACATTTACCTTACTGTTTACCTCCGTTGCTAAGGACATTTCCCAACTGCTTACCCCATTGCTAAGGACATTTCCCCACTGCATACACCCGTTGCTAAGGACATTTTCCCACTGATTAACACCGATTCTAGGAACATTTCCGACACTGCTTACCCCTGTTGCTTGTGTCATTTCCGACCCTGCTTAACACCCGTTGTTTGGGACATTCCTTCACTGCCTATACCTGTTTCTAGGGGCATTTCGGACACTGCTTACCCCCGTTGCTATGGCGACACTTTCCCCAGTTCTTACATTTCGCCGTTGCTACCGCCGTTGGGATATTCTTCCCACTGCTTTCACCCGTTGCTAGGGACATTTCCCCACTGCTTAACCCCGTTGCTAAAAAATATTTTCCCTACTGTTTACCTCAGTTGCTGGGGCATTTCCCACAATAATTACACCCAGTTGCTAGGGATATTTCTACAACTGTTTACTCCCATTGCTAGGGATATTTACCCCACTTTTTTGCCCTATTGCTAGGGTCCTTTTCTTCACTGATTACCTTTGCTGGTAGAGACATTTCCCCATTGCTTATTCTCGTTAATACGGACATATCCTACACTGTTTTCCCCACGATGCTAGGGATATTTCCCTTACAGCTTACAACCTGTTGCTAGGGTCATTTCCCTACTGTTTACCTCTGTTGCTAAAAACATTTCCCGCAGAATACAACCCATTGCTAGGGAAATTTTCACCACTACGTACTTCCATTACTTAAGACATTTTGGACACTGCTTACCCCCGTTTCTAGGGGCATTTCCGACACTACTTACCCCTATTGCTTTGGACATTTCCCCCACTTCTTACCCCCATTGCTAGGGACATTTCCCACTGATTACCCCCCTTTGAAAGGGACATTTTCTTCACTGTTGACATCCGTTGCTAAGGAAATTTTAGACAGTGCTTACCCCGTTGCTAATGACATTTCCGACACTGCTTATTTCCCATTGCTAGGAACATTTACCTTAACGTTTACCTTCGTTGCTAAGGACATTTCCCCCACTCGTTACCACCCTCTGCTAGGGACACTGCTTACCCCCCATTTCTAGACACATTTCCCTCACTGCTTACACCTGTTGCTAGGGATATTTTCCCCACGCTTTACCACCGTTCCTAAAGACATTCCCCCACTGTTTACCCACGTTGCTAGGGATATTTCGGACACTGCTTACTCCCGTTGATAGGGACATTTTCGACACTGCTTACACCCCATTGATGTTGACATTTCCCCACTACTTACTTACCCTGATTGCTAGGGACATTTCCTCTGCTTACCCCGTTGAAAAGACATTTTCTTCACTGTTTACTCCCGTTGCTAAAGAAATTTTAGACACTGCTTACCCCCGTTGCTAGGGACATTTCCGACACTGCTTCCCCCATTGCTAGGGACATTTCCCACACTTATTACCCACGTTGCTAGGGACATTTCCCCCACTGCTTACCACCCTTTGCTAGGGACCTTGCTTACCCCCCGTTTCCAGAGACATTTCCCTCACTGTTTACACCCGTTGCTAGGGAAAGTTTCCCCACTGCTTACCCCCGTTCCTAAGGACATTCTCCCACTGCTTACCCAGGTTGCTAAGGACATTTTGGACACTGCTTTCTTCGTTGCTAGGGGCATTTTCTCCACTGTTTACCACCCGTTGCTATGGACATTTTCCCCACTGTTTACCTCCGTTGCTATGGACATTTCCCACTGAATACACCCCGTTGCTAGAGAAATTTCCCCCACTTCTTACCCCGTTGCAAAGGACATTTCCCCACAACTTACACACGTTACTAAGGACATTTTGATATTGCTTTCCCCCGTTGGACCGCGGAGTGTTGAGGTGCGTAGCGCGTAAAGTCATCTGTCCACAGTTGCAACACACAGTACCGAGTTCCAAACTGCCTCTGAAAGCAACGTCAGCACAAAAACTGTTCGTCAGGAGCTTAATAAAATGGGTTTCCATGGCCGAGCAGCCGGACGCAAACCTAAAATCAAGATGCACAATACCAAGCGTCGGCTGAGCGGTATAAAGCACACCGCCATTGATTCTGTAGAAATGGAAAAGCGTTCTCTGGAGAAATGAATCATACATCACTATCTGGCAGTCTGACGAACGAATCTGGGTTTAGCTGACTCCAGAACGCTACCTTCCTGAATGTTTAGTGCCAATTCTAAAGTTTTATGGATGAGGAGTCTGTCAACACTACTCATTAACTGTCGTTTTGTCAGCAATTCAGATAATTTAAAAATGTTTGTGGAAACGTATTTTAATACATTTTAATTTCTGAAGAAAGAAAATTGTAACCAGTTATTTAATTTGTTAACTTGGTTGATCCATTAATGTTTTAATAGAACTTTGATGCTTCAAATGACTTTATTACAACATAAACTAATTTTAATTCCGTGATTTGTTGTACGCCTGCATTATATTGTGAATAAACTGTTAGTGCCATCTGATCAATGATTTGAGTATTACTTAGAAACACAATTTGATTTGCTGTATATGTCCAAACTTTTATATGAATAAGTATGAAAGAGAAATGAAATTATTGGTAATGGTAAATTTGAGAAATATTTTCACAAAAGTAGCTTTTCTATTTTAAAATAAACTTATTATTAAAGGTAAAATATTTATTAATATTAAGTCTTAGCATATACTAGGGCCGGGCATGGTTAAGGCGCTCGACTCGTAAATATGTTCGCTCTTTCAGCCGTGGGGGCATTATTATATGATAGTCACTCCCTCTATTTCTTGGTGAAAGAGTTTCCCAGGAGATGGTGATGGGTGGTACTGCCTAGCTGGCTTCTCTGTAGCCTTACACTGCTAAATTAAGTACGGCTAACGCAGATAGCCATTTTGTATTTTTGTCTGAAATTCAAAAAACAAACAAACCATATATTAGAGATTAAAATATTGTGTAAGTTTTGAGTCACACTATTACTACTTCTTGTAAGAAGTAAGGATTATTTTTATTAAACTTGTATAGTTTATATAGTATTTCAATTATTATTGTCAATAACAACTCGGTGAAAATGAATTGAACCTACTATTTATGATAAATATGTAAAAGGCCTCCATTGGCACAGCGGGATGTCTGCATACTTATATTGCTAAAAACCGTGTTTCCATAGTCGTGGTGAGTAAAGCACAAATATCCTTTTGTTTTCTTCACCCACGAGTGCGGCGGTAAGTCTACAAATTTACAATGCTAAAACAAGGGTTCGATTCCCCTCGGTGGACTCAACAAATAGCCTGATGTGGCTCAACTATAAAAAAACACACACACACACTTTTGTCTTACACTGTAAAATTAGGGACGGCTAGCGCAGATAGCCCTCGAGTAGCTTTGCGCGAAATTCAAAACAAACAAAATCCCTTTGTTTCACCCATGTAGGTTAAATTGCACGTGTCACAACGCTTGAGAGTTATTTTCAAAATTTTATTAACTTACATTTTAACCACTTACGTCAATGAGATTAGCATCAAAACGTAGTTCATAATCTAAATTTTAAAATTATATATGTTTTAATTTCCTAATTTAAGAGGAAATGTAAAGACAAAAGTTAAGTATCTATTACTGTATGTCACATAATACCTCCAGCTGTCTTATTACTCAGTTTCTGTTTTATCACGCCCACTATTCAACATGTACAAATACTTAAAGAAATAGAAACTCGAATTTGAGCTACGGACATGATAAATGTAAAATAAGAACCTCCCTCTTCTATGATTTGTCGAGATAGCAATATATTTAGCAAATCAACATGAGTAACTCCGCCCTTCTAACCAATCATTTGAAAGTTTTAAGTAGTACCACCGACTACTGTGACCAATAGAAAGAGTATTTTACCGGGTACGTAATTCTGACAATTGTTTGTAAATATGTGATCAATAAGACGTTTCTCTGGAAAGGAATGGGATTTTTCAACCCACATATATTTTACTTAGAGACCCGACTAAATTACAGGGATATTAAGGATACTAACACAGTAATTTGATGTGTGTTTTTATTTATCAAAAGTTCATATTTGAAGTATACACAACCCGCTCGCAAGTGCAAAGAAAGCTTAATGATAGTACACATGTACGAGTGCACAAGTTCGTACTCGAAATCTGTGTTTTCAAAGTATTTCTCATTTACTTTCTATTTATTAAGAAATACGACTCAAATTTAAACATTTATGAGTAAATAGTTATTTGTATATTTCTACACACATGTAACGAACGGTATATTTACAAGAATTCTTCTTCTAAAGCGGTTCAAACTGATTAATCTGGTTCCAACCGGTTCAAACCGGTTCTAACCTCAATTTCCATGTTTTTACACTTTATATGCTATTTTAACTGTATTACAAGAATCCTCCTTTTAAACCGGATCAAACTGGTTCTAACCTCAATTCGTATGTTTTTACACTTTATAGGCTGTTTTGACCGTATTACAAGAATTGTTCTTTTAAACCAGTTTTAACCGGATCCAACAGAATCAAACCGGTACTTACCTAAATTTGCCTGTTTTTATATTTTATATGCTGCTTTGACCGTATTACAGGAATTCTTCTTTTAAACCGGATCAAACCGGTTCTAACCTCAAATCGCATGTTTTTACACTTTATATGCTGTTTTAACATTATTAAAAGAAATCTTTTTTTAAACCGGATCAAACCGATTCTAACCTCAATTTCCATTATTTACACTTGATATGCTGTTTTATCCGTATTACAGTAATTCTTCTTTTAAACCGGATCAAACCGGTTCCAACCTCAATTGGCATGTTTTACACATTATAGGCTGTTTTAACCGTATTACAAGAATTCTTCTTTTAAACCGGTTTTAACAAGTTCCAACCGAATCAAACGGGTTGTAACATAAATTTGCATATTTTACCCTTTGTATGCTCTTTTGATTTGATTAAAAGATTTCTTCATTTAAACCGGATTAAACTGGTTCCTACCTCAATTTGCATATTTATATTCTGTTTTGACCGTACTACAAGAAATCTTTTTTAAACCGGTTTTAAACGGTTCCAACCTGATCAAACCGGTTCTAACCTCAATTCGCATGTTTTTACACTTTATATGATGTTTTGACCGTATTATAAGAATCCTCCTTTTAAACCGGATCAAACCGATTCTAACGTCAATTCGGATGTTTTTACACTTTATATGCTGTTTTAACCGTATCACAAGAAATCTTCTTTTAAACCGGATGAAACCGGTTCCAACTGGATTAAACCTGTTCTAACCTCAATGTACATGTTTTTACACTTTATATGCTCTTTTAACCGAATTACAAGAATTCTTCTTTCCAACCGATTTTAACCGGTTTCAAACGGATCAAACTGGTCTTAACCTCAATTCGCATGTTTTTACACTTTATATGCTGTTTTGACCGTATTAGAAGAATTCTTCTTTTAAACCGGTTTTAACCGGTTCAAACCAGATTAAACCGGTCGTAACCTCAATTTGCATGTTTTTACACTTTATATGCTCTTTTGAATTTATTAAAAGAATTCTTCTTTTAAACAGGATTAAACTGGTTCCTACCTGAATTTGCATATTTATACTGTGTTTTGAGAGTACTACTAGAAATCTTCTTTTAAACCAGTTTTAACCATTTCCATCCTGATCAAACCGGTTCTACACTCAATTCGTATGTTTTCACATTTATATGCTGTTTTGACTTTATTACTAGAATTCTTCTTTTAACCGGTTTTAACCGTTTTCCACCGAATCAAAGAGGTACTTACCTCAATTTGCATGTTTTACACTTTATATGCTGTTTTGACCGTATTACAAGAATTCTTATTTTAAACTGGTTTTAACCGGTTCCAACCGGATCAAACTGGTACTAACCTCAATTTGGAAGTTTTATACTTTATATGCTGTTTTAACCGTATTACAAGAACCCTCCTTTTAACCGGATCAAACCTGTACAAACCGGATCAAACCGGTTCTAACCTCAATTCGCATCTTTTTACACTTTACATGCTGTTTTAAACGTATTACAAGAATTCTTCTTTTAAACAGGATCAAACTGGATTAATCTGGTCCCAACCAGATCAAACCGGTTCTATCCACAATTTCCATGTTTGCACACTTTATATGCTGTATTAACCGTATTACAGTAATTCTTCTTTTAAACCGGTTCCAACTGGATCAAACTGGTACTAACCTCAATTTGGAAGTTTTTACACTTTATATGCTGTTTTAACCGTATTACAAGAATCCTTCTTTTAAATCGGATGAAACCGATTTCAACCGAAACAAACCTCAATTCACATGTTTTTATACTTTATATGCTCTTTTCACCGCCTTACAAGAAATCTTTTAAACCGGTTTTAATCGATTCCACCCGGATCAAACTGGTACTAACCTCAATTTGCATGTTTTACACTTTATATGCTGTTTTACCGTAGAACAAGAATTCTTCTTTTAAACCGGACCAAACGGGTTTTAACCTCAATTTGCATGTTTTTACACTTTATATGCTGTTTTAACCGTATTACATGAATCCTTCTTTCAAACCGGATCAATCCGATTTCAACCGGATAAAACCTGATCAATCCTCAATTCGCATGTTTTTACACTTTATATGCTCTTTTGATTGCCTTACAAGAAATCTTTTAAACCGGTTTTAACCTCAATTTGCATGTGTTTACTATTTATATGCTCTTTTCACTTTATTAAAAGAATTCTTCTTTTAAACTGGATTAAACTGTTTCCTACATCAATTTGCATATTTATATTCTGTTTTTACCGTACTACAAGAAATCTTCTTTTAAACCGAATTGAACCGGTTCCAACCTTATCAAACTGGTTCTAACCTCAATTTGTATGTTTTTACACTTTATATGCTGTTTTAACCGTATGACAGGAATTCTTTTTTTAAACTGGTTTTATCCGGTTCCAACCTGATCAAACCAGTTCTAACCTCAATTGCATGTTTTACACTTTATATGCTGTTTTAACAGTATTACAAGAAATCTTCTTTTAAACCGGATCAAACCGGTTCCAACCGGATTAAATCTGTTCTAACCTCAATATACATATTTTTACACCACCTTATATGCTGTTTTAACCAAATTACAAGAATACTTCTTTTAAACCGGTTTTAACAGGTTCCAACCGGATCAAACCGGTTCTAACCTCAATTCGCATCTTTTTACACTTTACATGCTGTTTTAAACAAGATACAAGAATTCTTTTTTAAACCGGATCAAACAGGATTAATCTGGTTCAAACCAGATCAAACCGGTTCTATCCACAATTTCCATGTTTTCACACTTTATATGCTGTATTAACCGTATTACAGTAATTCTTCTTTTAAACCGGTTCCAACTGGATCAAACTGGTACTAACCTCAATTTGCAAGTTTTTACACTTTATATGCTGTTTTAACCGTATAACAAGATTCCTTCTTTTAAATCGGATCAAACCTCAATTCACATGTTTTTCCACTTTATATGCTCTTTTCACTGCCTTCCCAGAAATCTTTTAAACCGGTTTTAACCGGTTCCAGCCGGATCAAACCTGTTTTAACCTCAATTCGCATGTTTTTATACTTTATATGCTGTTTGGACTTTATTACAAGAATTCTTCTTTCAAACCGGTTTTAACCGGTTCCAAACGGATCAAACTGGTTTTAACCTCAATTTGCATGTTTTTACACTTTATATGCTGTTTTGACCGTATTACAAGTATTCTTCTTTTAAACCGGTTTTAACCGGTTCAAACCAGATTAAACCAGTTTTAACCTCAATTTGCATGTTTTTACACTTTATATGCTCTTTTGATTTAACTAAAAGAATTCTTCTTTTAAACAGGATTAAACTGGTTCCTACCTCAATTTGCATATTTATACTCTGTTTTGAGAGTACTACAAGAAATCTTCTTTTAAACCAGTTTTAACCATTTCCAACCTGATCAAACCGGTTCTATACTCAATTCGTATGTTTTTACATTTTATATGCTGTTTTGACTTTATTAGAAGAATTCTTCTTCTTAAACAGTTTAAACCGTTTTCCACCGAATCAAACAGGTTCTTACCTCAATTTGCATGTTTTACACTTTATATGCTGTTTTGACCGTATTACAAGAATTCTTCTTTTAAACCGGTTTTAACCGGTTCCAACCGGATCAAACGTGTTAAAACAAATTCGCATGTTTTACACTTTATATGCTGTTTTGACCGTATCACAAGAATTCTTCTTTGAAACCGATTTTAACCACTTCCCAGTGAATCGAACATGTTCTAACCTCAATTCCATATTTTTCAACTTTATATGCTGTTTTGATTGTATTACAAGAAATCTTGATTTCAACCGGATCAAACCGGTTCCAACCGGATTAAACAGGTTCTAACCTCAATGTACATGATTTTACACATTATATGCTGTTTTAACCAAATTACAAGATTTCTTCTTTTAAACCGGTTTTAACAGGTTCCAACCGGATCAAACTGGTACTAACCTCAATTTGCATGTTTTTACACTTTATATGCTCTTTTGATTTTATTAAAAGAATTTTTCTTTTAAACTGGATTAAACCGGTTCTAACCTGATCAAACCGGTTTTATCTCAATTCGTATGTTTTACACTTTATATGCTGTTTTGACCGAATTACAAGAATTCTTATTTTAAACCGGTTTTAACAGGTTCCAACCGGATCAAACCGGTTCTAACCTCAATTCGCATGTTTCTACACTTTACATGCTCTTACAACCGTATGACAGGATTTCTTCTTTTAAACCGGTTCCAACAGGATTAATCTGGTTCCAACAAGATAAATCCGATTCTACCCACAATTTCCATGTTTTGACACTTTATATGCTGTTTTAACCGTATTACAGTAGTTCTTCTATTAAACGGATTAAACCAGTTCCCAAAGGATCAAACCGGTTTTAACTTCAATTCGCATGTTTTACACTTTATATGCTGTTTTAACCAAATTACAAGAATTCTTCTTTTAAACCGGTTTTACCAGGTTCCAACCGGATCAAACTGGTACTAACCTCAATTTGCATGTTTTTACACTTTATATGCTGTTTTAACCGTATTACACTAATTCTTCATTTAAACCGGTTTTAACCAGTTCCAACCGGATCAAACGGGTTAAAACCAATTCGCATGTTTTTACACTTTATATGCTGTTTTGACAGTATTACAAGAATTCTTCTTTGAAACCTGTTTTAACCAGTTCCCACTGAATCGAACAGGTTCTAACCTCAAATTGCATATTTTTACACTTTATATGCTGTTTTGACTGTATTACAAGAATACTTCTTTAAACCGGATGAAACCTGTACAAACTGGATCAAACCGGTTTTAACTTCAATTTGCATTTGTTTACACTTTATATGCTCTTACAACAGTATGACAGGATTTCTTCTTTTAAACCGGTTCTAACTGGATTAATCTGGTTCCAACCAGATAAAACCGGGTCTATTAAAATTTGCATGTTTTGACATTTTATATGCTGTTTTGACCGTATTACGAGAATTCTTCTTTTAACTGGTTTTAACCATTTCCCACCGGATCAAACAGGTTCTTACCTCAATTCGCATGTTTTTACACTTTATATGATGTTTTAACCGTATTACAAGAAATATTCTTTTAAACCGGGTTAAACCTGTTCTAACCTCAATGTACATGTTTTTACACCTTATATGCTGTTTTATCTAAATTACAAGAATTCTTCTTTTCAACCGGTTTTAACAGGTTCCAACCGGATCAAACTGGTACTAACCTCAATTTCCATGTTTTACGCTTTATATCCTGCTTTGACCGTATTAGAAGAATTCTTCTTTTAAACCAAATCAAACCAGTTTTATCCTCAATTTGCATGATTTTACACTTTATATGCTGTTTTGACCGTATTACAGGAATTCTTCTTTTAAAGTGGTTTAAACCGGTTGTAACATCAATTTCCATGTTCTCACACTTTATATGCTGTTTTAACCGTATTACAGTAGTTCTTCTATTAAACCGGATTAAATCAGTTCCCAAAGGATCAAACCGGTTTTAACTTCAATTCGCATGTTTTTACACTTTATATGCTGTTTTAACCAAATTACAAGAATTCTTCTTTTAAACCGGATCAAACTGGATTAATCTGGTTCCAACCAGATCAAACCGGTTCTATCCACAATTTCCATGTTTTACACTTTATATGCTGTTTTAACCGTATTACAGTAATTCTTCTTTTAAACCGGTTCCAACTGGATCAAACTGGTACTAACCTCAATTTGCATGTTTTACACTTTATATGCTGTTTTAACTGTATTACAAGAATTCAAACCTTCTTTTAAACCGGTTTTAACAGGTTCAACCGGATCAAACCTGTTTTAACCTCAATTGCATGTTTTTACACTTTATATGCTGTTTTGACCGTATTACAAGAATTCTTCTTTAAACCGGTTTTAACCGGTTCAAACCAGATCAAACCGGTTTTAACCTCAATTTGCATGTTTTACACTTTATATGCTGTTTTAACCGTATTACAAGAATTCTTCTTTAAACGGATTAAACCGGTTCCAACCTCAATTTGCATGTTTTACACTTTATATGCTGTTTTGAGAGTATTACAAGAAATCTTCTTTTAAACCGGTTTTAACCGGTTCCAACCTGATCAAACCGGTTCTAACCTCAATTTGCATGTTTTACACTTTATATGCTGTTTTGACCGTATTACAAGAATTCTTCTTTTAAACCGGTTTTAACCGGTTCCAACCGGATCAAACCGGTTCTAACCTCAATTTGCATGTTTTACACTTTATATGCTGTTTTGACCGTATTACAAGAATTCTTCTTTTAAACCGGTTTTAACCAGTTCCCACCTGAATCAAACATGTTCTAACCTCAATTGCATATTTTTACACTTTATATGCTGTTTTGACTGTATTACAAGAATACTTCTTTTAAACTGGATGAAACCTGTTCAAACTGGATCAAACCGGTTCTAACCTCAATTCGCATGTTTTACACTTTATATGCTGTTTTAACCGTATTACAAGAAATCTTCTTTTAAACCGGATCAAACCGGTTCCAACCGGATTAAACAGGTTCTAACCTCAATGTACATGATTTTACACATTATATGCTGTTTTAACCAAATTACAAGATTTCTTCTTTTAAACCGGTTTTAACAGGTTCCAACCGGATCAAACTGGTACTAACCTCAATTTGCATGTTTTTACACTTTATATGCTCTTTTGATTTTATTAAAAGAATTTTTCTTTTAAACTGGATTAAACCGGTTCAAACCTGATCAAACCGGTTTTTATCTCAATTCGTATGTTTTACACTTTATATGCTGTTTTGACCGTATTACAAGAATTCTTCTTTTAAACCGGTTTTAACCGGATATAACCTAAATTTGCATGTTTTACACTTTATATGCTTTTTTGATTTTATTAAAAGAATTCTTCTTTTAAACAGGTTTTATCCGGTTCCAACCTGATCAAACCGGTTTAACCTCAATTTGCATGTTTTTACACTTTATATGCTGTTTTAACCAAATTACAAGAATTCTTATTTTAAACCGGTTTTAACAGGTTCCAACCGGATCAAACCGGTTCTAACCTCAATTCGCATGTTTCTACACTTTACATGCTGTTTTAACCGTATTACAAGAATTCTTCTTTTAAACTGGATCAAACCAATTTTAACCTCAATTTGCATTTGTTTACACTTTATATGCTCTTACAACCGTATGACAGGATTTCTTCTTTTAAACCGGTTCCAACTGGATTAATCTGGTTCCAACCAGATAAATCCGATTCTATCCACAATTTCCATGTTTTGACACTTTATATGCTGTTTTGACCGTATTACAAGAATTCTTCTTTTTAACCGGTTTTAACCGGTTTCAAACGGATCAAACTGGTTTTAACCTCAATTCGCATGTTTTTACACTTTATATACTGATTTGACCGTATTAGAAGAATTCTTCTTTTAAACCGGTTTTAACCGGTTCAAACCAGATCAAACCGGTCTAACCTCAATTTGCATGTTTTACACTTTATATGCTCTTTTGAATTTATTAAAAGAATTCTTCTTTTAAACAGGATTAAACTGGTTCCTACCTCAATTTGCATATTTATACTCCATTTTGAGAGTACTACAAGAAATCTTCTTTTAAACCAGTTTTAACCATTTCCATCCTGATCAAACCGGTTCTACACTCAATTTGTATGTTTTACATTTATATGCTGTTTTGACTTTATTACAAGAATTCTTCTTCTTTAACCGGTTTTAAACCGGTTTTAACTGGACCGTATTACAAGAATTCTTCTTTCAACTGGTTTTAACCGGTTCCAACCGGATCAAACTGGTACTAACCTCAATTTGCAAGTTTTATATTTTATATGCTGTTTTAACCGTATTACAAGAACCCTCCTTTTAACCGGATCAAACCGGTTCTTACCTCAATTTGCATGTTTTACACTTTATATGCTGTTTTAACCGTATTACAAGAAATCTTCTTTTAAACTGGGTTAAACCTGTTCTAACCTCAATGTACATGTTTTACACTTTATATGCTGTTTTAACTAAATTACAAGAATTCTTCTTTTTAAACCGGTTTTAACAGGTTCCAACCGGATCAAACTGGTACTAACCTCAATTTGCATATTTTTACACTTTATATGCTGTTTTGACCGTATTACAAGAATTCTTCTTTTAAACCGGATCAAACCGGTTCTATCCTCAATTGGCATGTTTTACACTTTATATGCTGTTTTAACAGTATTACAAGAATTCTTCTTTTAAACCAAATCAAACCAGTTTTAACCTCAATTTCTATGATGATTTTACACTTTATATGCTGTTTTAACCGTATTACAGTAGTTCTTCTTTTAAACCGGATTAAACCAGTTCCCAAAGGATCAAACCGGTTTTAACCTCAATTCGCATGTTTTACACTTTATATGCTGTTTTAACCAAATTACAAGAATTCTTCTTTTAAACCGGTTTTAACATGTTCCAACCGGATCAAACTGGTACTAACCTCAATTTGCATGTTTTTACACTTTATATGCTGTTTTGACCGTATTACAAGAATTCTTCTTTGAAACCTGTTTTAACCAGTTCCCACTGAATCAAACAGGTTCTAACCTCAAATTGCATATTTTTACACTTTATATGCTGTTTTGACTGTATTACAAGAATTCTTCTTTTAAACCGGACGAAACCTGTACAAACTGGATCAAACCGGTTTTAACCTCAATTTGCATTTGTTTTACACTTTATATGCTCTTACAACAGTATGACAGGATTTCTTCTTTTAAACTGGTTCTAACTGGATTAATCTGGTTCCAACCAGATAAAACCGGGTCTATTAAAAATTTGCATGTTTTGACATTTTATATGCTGTTTTGACCGTATTACGAGAATTCTTCTTTTTAACTGGTTTTAACCATTTCCCACCGGATCAAACCGGTTCTTACCTCAATTCGCATGTTTTTACACTTTATGTGATGTTTTAACCGTATTACAAGAAATATTCTTTTAAACCGGGTTAAACCTGTTCTAACCTCAATGTACATGTTTTTTACACTTTATATGCTGTTTTATCTAAATTACAAGAATTCTTCTTTTCAACCGGTTTTAACAGGTTCCAACCGGATCAAACTGGTACTAACCTCAATTTCCATGTTTTACACTTTATATGCTGCTTTGACCGTATTAGAAGAATTCTTCTTTTAAACCAAATCAAACCAGTTTTATCCTCAATTTGCATGATTTTACACTTTATATGCTGTTTTGACCGTATTACAAGAATTCTTCTTTTAAAGTGGTTTAAACCGGTTGTAACATCAATTTCCATGTTCTTACACTTTATATGCTGTTTTAACCGTATTACAGTAGTTCTTCTATTAAACCGGATTAAATCAGTTCCCAAAGGATCAAACCGGTTTTAACTTCAATTCGCATGTTTTACACTTTATATGCTGTTTTAACCAAATTACAAGAATTCTTCTTTTAAACCGGTTTTAACAGGTTCCAACCAGATCAAACTGGTTCTAACCTCAATTTCCATGTTTTACACTTTATATGCTGTTTTAACCGTATTACAAGAATTCTTCTTTTAAACCGGTTTTAACCAGTTCCAACTGAATCAAACAGGTTCTAACCTCAATTTGCATATTTTACACTTTATATGCTGTTTTGATTGTATTACAAGAAATCTTCTTTTAAAACGGATCAAAGCAGTTCCAACCGGATTAAATCTGATCTAACCTCAATGTACATGTTTTACACTTTATATGCTGTTTTAACCAAATTACAAGAATTCTTCTTTTAAACCGGTTTTAACAGGTTCCAACCGGATCAAACCGTTTCTAACCTCAATTCGCATGTTTTACACTTTATATGCTGTTTTAACCATATTACAAGAATTCTTCTTTTAAACCAGATCAAACCGGTTTTAACCTCAATTTGCATGTTTACACTTTATATGCTGTTTACAACAGTATTACAGGATTTATTCTTTTAAACCGGTTCTAACTGGATTAATCTGGTTCCAACCAGATAAAACCGGGTCTATTAAAATTTGCATGTTTTGACATTTTATATGCTGTTTTGACCGTATTACAAGAATTCTTCTTTTTAACTGGTTTTAAAAGGTTCCAACCGGATCAAACTGGTACAAACCTCAATTTGCATATTTTTACACTTTATATGCTGTTTTGACCGTATTACAAGAATTCTTCTTTTAAACCGGATCAAACTGGTTCTAACCTCAATTTGCATGTTTTTACACTTTATATGCTGTTTTAACAATATTACAGAATTCTTCTATTCAACCGGATTAAACCAGTTCCCAAAGGATCAAACCGGTTTTAACCTCAATTTGCATGTTTTACACTTTATATGCTGTTTTAACCGTATTACAAGAAATCTTCTTTTAAACCGGATTAAATTTGTTCTAACCTCAAAGTACATGTTTTACACTTTATATGCTGTTTTAACAGTATTACAAGAATTCTTCTTTTAAACCGGATTAATCTGGTTCCAACCGGATCAAACCGTTTCTAACCTCAATTTGCATGTTTTACACTTTATATGCTGTTTTAACCGTATTACAGAATTCTTCTTTTAAACCGGTTTTAACCGGTTCCAACCGGATCAAACGGGTTAAATACCAATTCGCATGTTTTACACTTTATATGCTGTTTTGACCGTATTACAAGAATTCTTCTTTTAAACCGGTTTTAACCAGTTCCCACTGAATCAAACAGGTTCTAACATCAAATTGCATATTTTTTACACTTTATATGCTGTTTTGACTGTATTACAAGAAATATTCTTTTAAACCGGATCAAACCAGTTCCAACCGGATCAAACTGATCTAACCTCAATGTACATGTTTTACACTTTATATGCTGTTTTGACATTATTACAAGAATTCTTTTAAACCGTTTTAAACCTTAATTTGCATGTTTTACACTTTATATGCTGTTTTTTGATTTTATTAAAAGAATTCTTCTTTTAAACCGGATTAAACTGGTTCTTATTTCAATTTGCATATTTATATTCTGTTTTGACCGTTTACAAGAAATCTTCTTTTAAACAGGTTTTAACCGGTTCCAACCTGATCAAACCGGTTCTAACCTCAATTTGCATGTTTTTACACTTTATATGCTGTTTTGACTGTATTACAAGAATTCTTCTTTTAAACCGGTTTTAACCGGTTCTAACCTCAATTATATTGTTTTACACTTTATATGCTCTTTTTATTTTATTAAAAGAATTCTTCTTTTAAACTGGATTAAACTGGTTCCTACCTCAATTTGCATATTTATATTCTGTTTTGACCGTATTACAAGAAATCTTCTTTTAAACCGGTTTTAACCGGTTCCAACCTGATCAAACCTGTTCTAACCTCAATTTGCATGTTTTTACACTTTATATGCTGTTTTAACCAAATTACAAGAATTCTTTTTTTAAACCGGTTTTAACAGGTTCCAACCGGATCAAACCGGTTCTAACCTCAATTTGCATGTTTTACATTTTATATGCTGTTTTAACAATATTACAAGAATTCTTCTTTTAAACCGGATCAAACTGGATTAATCTGGTTCCAACCAAATCAAACCGGTTCAATCCTCAATTTCCATGTTTTACACTTTATATGCTGTTTTAACCTTATTACAGAATTCTTCTTTTAAACCGGTTTTAACCGGTTCCAACCTGATCAAACCGGTTCTAACCTCAATTGCATGTTTTTACACTTTATATGCTGTTTTGACTTTATTACAAGAATTCTTCTTTTAAACCGGTTTTCAACGGTTCCAATAGGATCAAAACGGTTCAAACCTCAATTTACTTGTTTTACACTTTATATGCTGTTTTAACCAAATTACAAAAAATCTTCTTTTAAACTGGTTTAACAGGTTCCAACTGGATCAAACCGGTTCTAACCTCAATTTGCATGTTTTACACTTTATATGCTGTTTTAACCGTATTACAAGAATTCTTCTTTTAAACTGGTTCAAACCGGGTTAATCTTTTTTCAACTGGATCAAACCGGTTCTAACCTCAATTTGCATGTTTTTACACTTTATATGCTGTTTTAACCGTATTACAAGAATTCTTCTTTTAAACCGGTTTTAACCGGTTCTAACCTCAATTATATTGTTTTACACTTTATATGCTGTTTTTATTTTATTAAAAGAATTCTTCTTTTAAACTGGATTAAACTGGTTCCTACCTCAATTTGCATATTTATATTCTGTTTTGACCGTATTACAAGAAATCTTCTTTTAAACCGGTTTTAACCGGTTCCAACCTGATCAAACCGGTTCTAACCTCAATTGCATGTTTTACACTTTATATGCTGTTTTGACCGTATTACAAGAATTCTTCTTTTAAACCGGTTTTAGTTTCAAACCGGTTCTAACCTCAATTTGCATGTTTTACACTTTATATGCTGTTTTGATTTTATTAAAAGAATTCTTCTTTAAACCGGATTAAACTGGTTCTACATCAATTTGCATGTTTTTACATTTATATGCTGTTTTGACCGTATTACAAGAAATCTTCTTTTAAACAGGTTTTAACCGGTTCCAACCTGATCAAACCGGTTCTAACCTCAATTTGCATGTTTTACACTTTATATGCTGTTTTAACCGTATTACAAAAAATTCTTCTTTTAAACCGGTTTTAAACAACGGATCAAACCGGTTTTAACCTCAATTTGCATTTTTTACACTTTATATGCTGTTTTAACCGTATTACAAGAATTCTTCTTTTAAACTGGTTCAAACTGGATTAATCTGGTTCCAACCAGATAAAATCATGTTCTATTAAAATTTCCATGCTGTTTTGACCGTATTACAAGAATTCTTCTTTTAACTGGTTTTAACCATTTCCCACCGGATCAAACCGGTTCTTACCTCAATGTGCATGTTTTACACTTTATATGCTGTTTTAACTAAATTACAAGAATTCTTCTTTTAAACCGGTTTTAACAGGTTCCAACCGGATCAAACTGGTACTAACCTCAATTTGCATGTTTTACACTTTATATGCTGTTTTAACCGTATTACAAGAATTCTTCTTTTCAACCGGAAACCGGATCAAACCGGTTACTAACCTCAATTTGCATGTTTTACACTTTATATGCTGTTTTAACAGTATTACAAGAATTCTTCTTTTAAACCAAATCAAACCAGTTTTAACCTCAATTTGCATGTTTTACACTTTATATGCTGTTTTAACCGTATTACAGTAGTTCTTCTTTAAACCGGATTAAACCAGTTCCCAAAGGATCAAACCGGTTCTAACCTCAATTCGCATGTTTTACACTTTATATGCTGTTTTAACCGTATTACAAGAATTCTTCTTTTAAACCGGATTAAACCGGTTTTAACCGGATCAAACATGATCAAACCTCAATTTGCATGTTTTACACTTTATATGCTGTTTTGACTGTATTACAAGAAATCTTTTAAACCGGTTTTTTTAACCTCAATTTGCATGTTTTTACATTTATATGCTGTTTTGATTTTATTAAAAGAATTCTTCTTTTAAACCGGATTAAACTGGTTCCTAACTCAATTGCATGTTTTTACATTTATATTCTGTTTTGACTGTATTACAAGAAATCTTCTTTTAAACCGGTTTTAACCGGTTCCAACCTGATCAAACCGGTTCTAACCTCAATTCGCATGTTTTACACTTTATATGCTGTTTTAACCGTATTACAAGAAATCTTCTTTTAAACCGGATCAAACCGTTTCCAACCGGATTAAATCTCTTCTAACCTCAATATACATATTTTACACTTTATATGCTGTTTTAACCAAATTACAAGAATTTTCTTTTAAACCGGTTTTAACAGGTTCCAACCGGATCAAACCGGTTCTAACCTCAATTTGCATCTCATTTGCATTTTTTACACTTTATATGCTGTTTTAACCGTATTACAAGAATTCTTCTTTTAAACCGGATCAAACTGGATTAATCTGGTTCCAACCAAATCAAACCGGTTCAACCTCAATTTGCATGTTTTACACTTTATATGCTGTTTTAACCGTATTACAAGAATTCTTCTTTTAAACCGGTTCTAACCGATTTCAACCGGATCAAACCTCAATTCAACATGTTTTACACTTTATATGCTGTTTTGACTTTATTACAAGAATTCTTCTTTTAACCGGTTTAAACCGTTTTCCACCGAATCAAACAGGTTCTTACCTCAATTTGCATGTTTTACACTTTATATGCTGTTTTGACCGTATTACAAGAATTCTTCTTTAAACCGGTTTTAACCAGTTCCCACTGAATCAAACATGTTCTAACCTCAAATTGCATGTTTTTACACTTTATATGCTGTTTTGACTGTATTACAAGAATACTTCTTTTAAACTGGATGAAACCTGTACAAACTGGATCAAACCGGTTCTAACCTCAATTTGCATGTTTTACACTTTATATGCTGTTTTAATTGTATTACAAGAAATCTTCTTTTAAACCGGATCAAACCGGTTCCAACCGGATTAAACAGGTTCTAACCTCAATGTACATGTTTTACACTTTATATGCTGTTTTAAGGAAATTACAAGAATTCTTCTTTTAAACCGGTTTAAACAGGTTTCAAACTGATCAAAACGGTACTAACCTCAATTTGCATGTTTTACACTTTATATGCTGTTTTAACCGTATTACAAGAATCCTCTTTTAAACCGTATCAAACCAGTTCTAACCTCAATTCGCATGTTTTTACACTTTATATGCTGTTTTAACCGTATTACAAGAATTCTTTTTTTAAACCGGTTTTAACCGGTTCCAACCGAATCAAACCAGTTCTAACCTCAATTTGCATGTTTTACACTTTATATGCTGTTTTAACCGTATTACAAGAATTCTTCTTTTAAACCGGTTTTAACTGGTTCCAACCTGATCAAACCGGTTTTAACCTCAATTTGCATGTTTTACACTTTATATGCTGTTTTGATCTTCTATTAAAAGAATTCTTCTTTTAAACCGGATCAAACTGGTTCTAACCTCAATTTGCATGTTTTACACTTTATATGCTGTTTTGATATTATTAAAAGAATTCTTCTTTTAAACCGGATTAAACTGGTTTCTACCTCAATTTGCATGTTTTTATTTATATTCTGTTTTGACCGTATTACAAGAATCCTTCTTTTAAACCGGTTCCAACGGGATCAAACCGGATTCTCTCATTAATTTGCATGTTTTACACTTTATATGCTGTTTTGAACTTATTCTTCTTTTAAACCGGATTTAACTGGTTCCTATCTCAATTTGCATATTTATATTCTGTTTTGACTGTATTACAAGAAATCTTCTTTTAAACCGGTTTTAACCGGTTCCAACCTCAATTTGCATGTTTTTACACTTTATATGCTGTTTTGACCGTATTACAAGAATTCTTCTTTTAAACCGGTTTTAACCAGTTCCAACCGGATCAAACCGATTTTAACCTCAATTTGCATTTTTACACTTTATATGCTGTTTTGATTTTTACAAGAATTTTTCTTTTAAACCGGATCAAACCGGTTCTAACCTCAATTTGCATGTTTTTACACTTTATATGCTGTTTTGACCGTATTACAAGAATTCTTCTTTTAAACCGGATTTAACCGGTTCCAACAGGATCAAACCGGTTCTAACCTCAATTGCATGTTTTACACTTTATATGCTGTTTTAACCGTATTACAAGAATTCTTCTTTTAAACCGGTTTTAATCGGTTCCAACCGGATCAAATCGATTTTAATATCAATTTTATGTTTTTACACTTTATATGCTGTTTTGATTTTATTAAAAGAATTTTTCTTTTAAACCGGATTAAACTGGTTCCTACCTCAATTTGCATATTTATACTCTGTTTTGACCGTATTACAAGAAATCTTCTTTTAAACCGGTTTTAACCGGTTCAAACCTGATCAAACCGGTTCTAACCTCAATTTGCATGTTTTACACTTTATATGCTGTTTTAACTTTATTACAAGAATTCTTCTTTTAAACCGGTTTTAACCGGTTCCAACCGGATCAAACCGGTTTTAACCTCAATTTGCATGTTTTACACTTTATATGCTGTTTTGACCGTATTACAAGAATTCTTCTTTTAAACCGGATTAAACTGGTCAAACCGGTTCTAACCTCAATTTGCATGTTTTACACTTTATATGCTGTTTTAACCGTATTACAAGAAATCTTCTTTTAAACCGGTTTAAACCGGTTCCAACCTGGATCAAACCGGTTCTAACCTCAATTTGCATGTTTTTACACTTTATATGCTGTTTTGACCGTATTACAAGAATTCTTCTTTTAAACCGGTTTTAACTGGTTCCAAACGGATCAAACTGGTTCTAACCTCAATTTGCATGTTTTACACTTTATATGCTGTTTTAACCGTATTACAAGAATTCTTCTTTTAAACCGGTTTCAAACCGGTTCCAATCAAACCGGTTCTAACCTCAATTTGCATGTTTTACACTTTATATGCTGTTTTAACCGTATTACAAGAATTCTTCTTTTAAACCGGTTTTAACAGGTTCCAACTGAATCAAACCGGTTCTAACCTCAATTTGCATGTTTTACACTTTATATGCTGTTTTAACTGTATTACAAGAATTCTTTTTCTTTTAAACCGGATCAAACCGGTTCTAACCTCAATTTGCATGTTTTTACACTTTATATGCTGTTTTGACCGTATTACAAGAATTCTTTTTTTTTTAAACCGGGATCAAACCGGTTCTAACCTCAATTTGCATGTTTTACACTTTATATGCTGTTTTAACCGTATTACAAGAATTCTTCTTTAAACCGGTTTTAACCGGTTCCAACCGGATCAAACCGGTTCTAACCTCAATTTGCATGTTTTTACACTTTATATGCTGTTTTAACCGTATTACAAGAATTCTTCTTTTAAACCGGATCAAACCGGTTCTAACCTCAATTTGCATGTTTTTACACTTTATATGCTGTTTTAACCGTATTACAAGAATTCTTCTTTTAAACCGGTTTTAACGGTTCCAACCGGATCAAACCGGTTCTAACCTCAATTTGCATGTTTTACACTTTATATGCTGTTTTAACCGTATTACAAGAATTCTTCTTTTAAACTGGGATCAAACCGGTTCTAACCTCAATTTGCATGTTTTTACACTTTATATGCTGTTTTAACCGTATTACAAGAATTCTTCTTCTAAACTGGTTTTAAACCGGATTAATCAAACCGGATCAAACCGGTTCTAACCTCAATTTCCATGTTTTACACTTTATATGCTGTTTTAACCGTATTACAAGAATTCTTCTTTTAAACCGGTTTTAACCGGTTCCAACCGGATCAAACCGGTTCTAACCTCAATTTGCATGTTTTACACTTTATATGCTGTTTTGATTTTATTACAAGAATTCTTCTTTTAAACCGGATTAAACTGGTTCCTACCACAATTTGCATATTTATATTCTGTTTTGACCGTACTACAAGAATCTTCTTTTAAACCGGTTTAAACCGGTTCAAACCGGATCAAACCGGTTCTAACCTCAATTTGCATGTTTTACACTTTATATGCTGTTTTGACCGTATTACAAGAATTCTTCTTTTAAACCGGTTTTAACTGGTTCCAAACGGATCAAACCGGTTCTAACCTCAATTTGCATGTTTTACACTTTATATGCTGTTTTAACCGTATTACAAGAATTCTTCTTTTTAAACCGTATCAAACCAGTTCTAACCTCAATTCGCATGTTTTTACACTTTATATGCTGTTTTAACCGTATTACAAGAATTTTTTTAAACCGGTTTTAACCGGTTCCAACAGAATCAAACCAGTTCTAACCTCAATTTGCATTTTTTACACTTTATATGCTGTTTTAACCGTATTACAAGAATTCTTCTTTAAACCGGTTTTAACTGGTTCCAACCCGATCAAACCGGTTTTAACCTCAATTTGCATGTTTTACACTTTATATGCTCTTTTGATATTATTAAAAGAATTCTTCTTTTAAACCGGATTAAACTGGTTTTTACCTCAATTTGCATATTTATATTCTGTTTTGACCGTATTACAAGAATCCTTTTTTTTAAACCGGTTCCAACGGGATCAAACGGTTTCTAACATCAATTTGCATGTTTTTACACTTTATATGCTGTTTTGACCATATTCTTCTTTTAAACCGGATTTAACTGGTTCCTATCTCAATTTGCATATTTATATTCTGTTTTGACCGTATTACAAGAAATCTTCTTTTAAACCGGTTTTAACCGGTTCTAACCTCAATTTGCATGTTTTTACACTTTATATGCTGTTTTAGACCGTATTACAAGAATTCTTCTTTTAAACCGGTTTTAATCGGTTCCAAAAGGATCAAACCGGTTCTAACCTCAATTTGCATGTTTTACACTTTATATGCTGTTTTAACCGTATTACAAGAATTCTTCTTTTAAACTAGATCAAATCGGTTCCAACAGGATCAAAGGGGTTCTAACCTCAATTTGCATGTTTTACACTTTATATGCTGTTTTGACCGTATTACAAGAATTCTTCTTTTAAACCGGTTTTAACTGGTTCCAACCGGATCAAACCGGTTCTAACCTCAATTTGCATGTTTTTACACTTTATATGCTGTTTTAACCGTATTACAAGAATTCTTCTTTTAAACTGGTTTAAACCGGTTCCAACCGGATCAAACCGGTTTTAACCTCAATTTGCATGTTTTACACTTTATATGCTGTTTTAACCGTATTACAAGAATCTTCTTTTAAACCGGATCAAACCGGTTCCAACAGGATCAAATCGGTTCTAACCTCAATTTGCATGTTTTACACTTTATATGCTGTTTTGACCGTATTACAAGAATTCTTCTTTTAAACCGGTTTTAACCGGTTCCAACCAATCAAACCGGTTCTAACCTCAATTGCATGTTTTACACTTTATATGCTGTTTTAACCGTATTACAAGAATTCTTCTTTTTTTAAACCGGTTCCAACCGGATCAAATCGATTTTAACCTCAATTTGCATGTTTTACACTTTATATGCTGTTTTGATTTTATTAAAAGAATTTTTCTTTTAAACCGGATTAAACTGGTTAACCTATTTGCTCAATTTGCATATTTATATTCTGTTTTAACCGTATTACAAGAATCTTCTTTTAAACCGGTTTTAACCGGTTCCAACCTGATCAAACCGGTTCTAACCTCTCGCATGTTTTACACTTTATATGCTGTTTTAACCGTATTACAAGAATTCTTCTTTTAAACCGGTTTTAACTAGTTCCAACCGGATCAAACCGGTTTTAACCTCAATTTGCATGTTTTTTACACTTTATATGCTGTTTTGACCGTATTACAAGAATTCTTCTTTTAAACCGGATTAAACTGGTTCTAACCTCAATTTGCATGTTTTACACTTTATATGCTGTTTTGACCGTATTACAAGAAATCTTCTTTTAAACCGGTTTTAACCGGTTCAAACCGGTTCTAACCTCAATTGCATGTTTTTACACTTTATATGCTGTTTTAACCGTATTACAAGAATTCTTCTTTTAAACCGGTTTTAACCGGTTTTAAACTGGATCAAACCGGTTCTAACCTCAATTTGCATGTTTTACACTTTATATGCTGTTTTAACCGTATTACAAGAATTCCTTCTTTTAAACCGGATCAAACCGGTTCTAACCTCAATTTGCATGTTTTACTTTATATGCTGTTTTGACCGTATTACAAGAATTCTTTTTTAAACCGGTTCAAACGGTTTAATCTGGTTCCAACCGGATCAAACCGGTTCTAACCTCAATTTGCATGTTTTTTACACTTTATATGCTGTTTTAACCGTATTACAAGAATTCTTCTTTTAAACCGGTTCCAACCGATCAAATCAAACCAATTTGGTACTCGATTTCAACCGGATCAAACCGGTTCTAACCTCAATTGCATGTTTTACACTTTATATGCTGTTTTAACCGTATTACAAGAATTCTTCTTTTAAACCGGTTTTAACCGGTTCCAACCGGATCAAACCGGTTCTAACCTCAATTTGCATGTTTTACACTTTATATGCTGTTTTAACCGTATTACAAGAATTCTTCTTTTAAACCGTATTACAAGAATTCAAAAGATTAAACCGGTTCTAACCTCAATTCGCATGTTTTACACTTTATATGCTGTTTTGACCGTATTACAAGAATTCTTCTTTTAAACCGGTTAACCGGTTCCAAACGGATCAAACCGGTTCTAACCTCAATTCGCATGTTTTACACTTTATATGCTGTTTTAACCGTATTACAAGAATTCTTCTTTAAACCGGTTTTAACCGGTTCCAACCGGATCAAATCGATTTTAACCTCAATTTGCATGTTTTACACTTTATATGCTGTTTTGATTTTATTAAAAGAATTTTTCTTTTAAACCGGATTAAACTGGTTCCTACCTCAATTTGCATATTTATATTCTGTTTTGACCGTACTACAAGAAATCTTCTTTTAAACCGGTTTTAACCGGTTCAAACCTGATCAAACCGGTTCTAACCTCAATTTGCATGTTTTACACTTTATATGCTGTTTTAACCGTATTACAAGAATTCTTCTTTTAAACCGGTTTTAACCGGTTCCAACCGGATCAAACCGGTTCTAACCTCAATTTGCATGTTTTACACTTTATATGCTGTTTTAACCGTATTACAAGAATTCTTCCTTTAAACCGGATCAAACCGGTTCTAACCTCAATTCGCATGTTTTACACTTTATATGCTGTTTTAACCGTATTACAAGAATTCTTCTTTTAAACCGGTTCCAACCGGATCAAACCGGTTCTAACCTCAATTTGCATGTTTTACACTTTATATGCTGTTTTAACCGTATTACAAGAATCCTTCTTTTAAACCGGATCAAACCGGTTCTAACCTCAATTTGCATGTTTTACACTTTATATGCTGTTTTAACCGTATTACAAGAATTCTTCTTTTAAACTGGTTTTAACCGGGTTCCAACCGGATCAAACCGGTTCTAACCTCAATTTGCATGTTTTTACACTTTATATGCTGTTTTAACCGTATTACAAGAATTCTTCTTTTAAACCGGTTTTAACCGGTTCCAACCGGATCAAACCGGTTCTAACCTCAATTTGCATGTTTTACACTTTATATGCTGTTTTGATTTTATTACAAGAATTCGGTTTCTTTTAAACCGGATTAAACTGGTTCCTACCTCAATTTGCATGTTTTACATTTATATGCTGTTTTGACCGTATTACAAGAATTCTTCTTTTAAACCGGTTTTAACCGGTTCCAACCTAGATCAAACCGGTTCTAACCTCAATTTGCATGTTTTACACTTTATATGCTGTTTTAACCGTATTACAAGAATTCTTCTTTTAAACCGGTTTTAACTGGTTCCAAACGGATCAAACCGGTTCTAACCTCAATTTGCATGTTTTACACTTTATATGCTGTTTTAACCGTATTACAAGAATCTTCTTTTAAACCGGTTTTTTAAACCGGATCAAACCAGTTCTAACCTCAATTCGCATGTTTTACACTTTATATGCTGTTTTAACCGTATTACAAGAATTCTTTTTAAACCGGTTTTAACCGGTTCCAACCGAATCAAACCGGTTCTAACCTCAATTTGCATGTTTTTACACTTTATATGCTGTTTTAACCGTATTACAAGAATTCTTCTTTTAAACCGGTTTTAACCGGTTCCAACCGGATCAAACCGGTTTTAACCTCAATTTGCATGTTTTTACACTTTATATGCTCTTTTGATATTATTAAAAGAATTCTTCTTTTAAACCGGATTAAACTGGTTTCTACCTCAATTTGCATATTTATATTCTGTTTTGACCGTATTACAAGAATTCTTTTTTAAACCGGTTCCAACGGGATCAAACCGGTTCTAACCTCAATTTGCATGTTTTTACACTTTATATGCTGTTTTGACTTTATTACAAGAATTCTTCTTTTAAACCGGTTTTAACTGGTTCCTAACCTCAATTTGCATATTTATATTCTGTTTTGACCGTATTACAAGAAATCTTCTTTTAAACCGGTTTTAACCGGTTCCAACCGGATCAAACCGGTTCTAACCTCAATTTGCATGTTTTACACTTTATATGCTGTTTTAACCGTATTACAAGAATTCTTCTTTTAAACCGTTTTAACCGGTTCAAAAAGGATCAAACCGGTTCTAACCTCAATTTGCATGTTTTACACTTTATATGCTGTTTTAACCGTATTACAAGAATTCTTCTTTTAAACCGGTTTTAATCGGTTCCAACGGATCAAACGGGTTCTAACCTCAATTTGCATGTTTTTACACTTTATATGCTGTTTTGACCGTATTACAAGAATTCTTCTTTTAAACCGGTTTTAACTGGTTTCAACCGGATCAAACCGGTTCTAACCTCAATTTGCATGTTTTACACTTTATATGCTGTTTTAACCGTATTACAAGAATTCTTCTTTTAAACCGGATTAAACCGGTTCCAACCGGATCAAACCGGTTCTAACCTCAATTTGCATGTTTTACACTTTATATGCTGTTTTAACCGTATTACAAGAATTCTTTTCTTTTAAACCGGTTCGGTTCCAACGGATCAAACCGGTTCTAACCTCAATTCGCATGTTTTTACACTTTATATGCTGTTTTGACCGTATTACAAGAATTCTTCTTTTAAACCGGTTTTAACCGGTTCCAACCTGGATCAAACCGGTTCTAACCTCAATTTGCATGTTTTACACTTTATATGCTGTTTTAACCGTATTAAAAAATTCTTCTTTTAAACCGTTTTAACCAACCGGATCAAACCGATTTTAACCTCAATTTGCATGTTTTACACTTTATATGCTGTTTTGATTTTATTAAAAGAATTCTTCTTTTAAACCGGATTAAACTGGTTCCTACCTACAATTTGCATATTTATATTCTGTTTTAACCGTACTACAAAGAAATCTTCTTTTAAACCGGTTTTAACCGGTTCCAACCGGATCAAACCGGTTCTAACCTCAATTTGCATGTTTTTACACTTTATATGCTGTTTTGACCTTTATTACAAGAATTCTTCTTTTAAACCGGTTTTAACCGGATCAAACTGGTTCTAACCTCAATTTGCATGTTTTACACTTTATATGCTGTTTTAACCGTATTACAAGAATTCTTCTTTTAAACCATCAAACCGGTTCTAACCTCAATTTGCATGTTTTACACTTTATATGCTGTTTTAACCGTATTACAAGAATTCTTTCTTTTAAACCGGTTTAAACGGTTCCAACCGGATCAAACAGGTTCTAACCTCAATTTGCATGTTTTTACACTTGATATGCTCTTTTGATTTTATTAAAAGAATTCTTCCTTTAAACCGGTTTTAAGCGGTTCCAACCGGATCAAACCGGTTCTAACCTCAATTTGCATGTTTTTACACTTTATATGCTGTTTTAACCGTATTACAAGAATTCTTCTTTTAAACCGGATCAAACCAGTTCTAACCTCAACCTCGCATGTTTTACACTTTATATGCTGTTTTAACCGTATTACAAGAATTCTTTCTTTTTTTTTTTAAACCGTTTTAACCTGTTCCAACCGAATCAAACCGGTTCTAACCTCAATTTGCATGTTTTACACTTTATATGCTGTTTTAACCGTATTACAAGAATTCTTCTTTTAAACCGGTTTTAACTGGTTCCAACCCGATCAAACCGGTTTTAACCTCAATTTGCATGTTTTTACACTTTATATGCTCTTTTGATTTTATTAAAAGAATTCTTCTTTTAAACCGGATTAAACTGGTTCCTACCTCAATTTGCATATTTATATTCTGTTTTGACCGTACTACAAGAATCCTTCTTTTAAACCGGTTCTAACCGGATCAAACCGGTTCTAACCTCAATTTGCATGTTTTACACTTTATATGCTGTTTTGACCGTATTACAAGAATTATTCTTTAAAAACGGTTTTAATTGGTTTAAAAAAGATCAAACCGGTACTAACCTCAATTTGCAAGTTTTTACACTTTATATGCTGTTTTGACCGTATTACAAGAATTCTTCTTTTAAACCGGATCAAACCGGTTCTAACCTCAATTTCCATATTTTTACACTTTATATGCTGTTTTAACTGAATTAGAAGTATTCTTCTTTTAAACCGGTTCCAACCGAATAAAACCTTTATATGCACTATTACAAGAATTCTTCTTTTAAACCTGTTTTAACCGGTTCCAACCGGATCAAACCGGTTTTAACCTCAATTTGCATGTTTTTTACACTTTATATGCTGTTTTGATTTTATTAAGAAAAATTTTCTTTTAAACCGGATTAAACTGGTTGTAACCACAATTTGCATATTTATATTCTGTTTTGACCGTACTACAAGAAATCTTCTTTTAAACCGGTTTCAAACCGGTTCTAACCTCAATTTCTATGTTTTTACACTTTATTTGCTGTTTTAACCGTATAACAAAAATTCTTCTTTTAAACCGATTTTAACCGGTTCCAACCGGATCAAACAGGTTCTAACCTCAATTTGCATGTTTTACATTTTATATGCTGTTTTAACCGTATTACAAAATCCTTCTTTTAAACCGGATCAAACCGGTTCTAACCTCAATTTGCATGTTTTTTACACTTTATATGCTGTTTTAACCGTATTACAAGAATTCTTCTTTTAAACCGGTTTTAACCGGTTCCAACCGGATCAAACCGATTTTAACCTCAATTTGCATGTTTTTACACTTTATATGCTCTTTTGATTTTATTAAAGAATTCTTCTTTTAAACCGGATTAAACTGGTTCCTACCTCAATTTGCATATTTATATTCTGTTTTGACCGTACTACAAGAATTCTTCTTTTAAACCGGTTTTAACCGGTTCCAACCGGATCAAACCGGTTCTAACCTCAATTCTGCATGTTTTACACTTTATATGCTGTTTTGACCGTATTACAAGAATTCTTCTTTTAAACCGGTTTTAACCGGTTCCCACTGAATCAAACCGGTAATAACCTCAATTTGCATGTTTTACACTTTATATGCTGTTTTGATTTTATTAAAAGAATTTTTCTTTTAAACCGGATTAAACTGGTTCTAACCTCAATTTGCATATTTATATTCTGTTTTGACCGTATTACAAGAATTCTTTTTTAAACCGGTTTTAACCGGTTCCAACCGGATCAAACCGGTTCTAACCTCAATTTGCATGTTTTTTACACTTTATATGCTGTTTTAACCGTATTACAAGAATTCTTCTTTTAAACCGGTTTTAACGGTTCCAACCGGATCAAACCGGTTCTAACCTCAATTTGCATGTTTTACACTTTATATGCTGTTTTGACCGTATTACAAGAATCCTTCTTTTAAACTGGTTCCCCTTAAACTGGTTCTAACCTCAATTTGCATGTTTTTAACACTTATATGCTGTTTTGACCGTATTACAAGAATTCTTTTTTTTAAACCGGTTTTAACTGGTTCCAACCGGATCAAACAGGTTCTAACCTCAATTTGCATGTTTTACACTTTATATGCTGTTTTAACCGTTATTAAAAGAATTCTTCTTTTAAACCGGATCAAACCGGTTCTAACCTCAATTTGCATGTTTTACACTTTATACTGTTTTTTATATTACAAAATTCTTGTTTTAACCGTACCGGTTTACAAGCATTTTTCTTTTAAACCGGTTTTAAACCGGTTCCCAACCGGATCAAACTGGTTCTAACCTCAATTTGCATGTTTTTACACTTTATATGCTGTTTTAACCGTATTACAAGAATCCTCTTTTAAAAACCGGATCAAACCGGTCAAACCTAACCTCAATTTGCATGTTTTACACTTTATATGCTGTTTTAACCGTATTACAAGAATTCTTCTTTTAAACCGGTTTTAACCGGTTCCAACCGATCAAACCGATTTTAACCTCAATTTGCATGTTTTTACACTTTATATGCTGTTTTGATTTTATTAAAAGAATTCTTCTTTTAAACCGGTTAAACTGGTTTACCTCAATTTGCATATTTATATTCTGTTTTGACCGTATTACAAGAATTCTTCTTTTAAACCGGTTTTAACCGGTTCCAACCGGATCAAACCGGTTCTAACCTCAATTTGCATGTTTTACACTTTATATGCTGTTTTAACCGTATTACAAGAATTCTTTTAAACCGGTTTAATTGGTTCCAACCGGATCAAACCGGTTCTAACCTCAATTCGCATGTTTTTACACTTTATATGCTGTTTTAACCGTATTACAAGAATTCTTCTTTTAAACCTTTTTAACCGGTTCCAACCGGATCAAACAGGTTCTAACCTCAATTTGCATGTTTTTACACTTTATATGCTGTTTTAACCGTATTACAAGAATTCTTCTTTTAAACCGGTTTTAACCGGTTCCAACCGGATCAAACCGGTTTTAACCTCAATTTGCATGTTTTACACTTTATATGCTGTTTTGATTTTATTACAAGAATTCTTCTTTTAAACCGGATTAAACTGGTTCCTAATTCAATTTGCATATTTATATTCTGTTTTGACCGTATTACAAGAATTCTTCTTTTAAACCGGTTTTAACCGGTTCCAACCGGATCAAACCGGTTCTAACCTCAATTTGCATGTTTTTACACTTTATATGCTGTTTTGACCGTATTACAAGAATTCTTCTTTTAAACCGGTTTTAACTGGTTCCCGGATCAAACCGGTTCTAACCTCAATTTGCATGTTTTTTACACTTTATATGCTGTTTTAACCGTATTACAAGAATTCTTCTTTTAAACCGGTTTTAACCGGTTCCAACCTGATAAACAGGTTCTAACCTCAATTTGCATGTTTTACACTTTATATGCTGTTTTGACCGTATTACAAGAATTCTTCTTCTTTAAACCGGTTTTAACTGGTTCCAACCAGGATCAAACCGGTTCTAACCTCAATTTGCATGTTTTTACACTTTATATGCTGTTTACAAGAACTTCGTATTAAAAGAATCCTCCTTTTAAACCGGATCAAACCGGTTCTAACCTCAATTTCATGTTTTACACTTTATATGCTGTTTTAACCGTATTACAAGAATTCTTCTTTTAAACCGGTTTTAACCGGTTCCAACCGGATCAAACAGGTTCTAACCTCAATTTGCATGTTTTACACTTTATATGCTGTTTTAACCGTATTACAAAAATCTTCTTTTAAACCGGATCAAACCGGTTCTAACCTCAATTTGCATGTTTTTACACTTTATATGCTGTTTTAACCGTATTACAAGAATTCTTCTTTTAAACCGGTTTTAACCGGTTCCAACCTGATCAAACCGATTTTAACCTCAATTTGCATGTTTTTACACTTTATATGCTGTTTTGATTTTATTAAAAGAAATTCTTCTTTTAAACCGGATTAAACTGGATTTCTACCTCAATTTGTGTTTTATATTTATATTCTGTTTTGACCGTATTACAAGAATTCTTCTTTTAAACCGGTTTTAACCGGTTCCAACCGGATCAAACCGGTTCTAACCTCAATTCGCATGTTTTACACTTTATATGCTGTTTTAACCGTATTACAAGAATTCTTCTTTTTAAACTGGTTTTAACCGGTTCCAACTGAATCAAACCGGTTCTAACCTCAATTTGCATGTTTTTACACTTTATATGCTGTTTTGATTTTATTAAAAGAATTTTTCTTTTAAACCGGATTCAAACTGGTTCCTACCTCACCTGCATTTGCATATTTATATTCTGTTTTGACCGTATTACAAGAATTCTTTTTAAACCGGTTTTAACCGGTTCCAACCGGATCAAACCGGTTCTAACCTCAATTCGCATGTTTTACACTTTATATGCTGTTTTGACTTTATTACAAGAATTCTTCTTTTAAACCGGTTTTAACGGTTCCTACCGGATCAAAAAGTTCTAACCTCAATACGCATGTTTTTACACTTTATATGCTGTTTTGACCGTATTACAAGAATTCTTCTTTTTAAACCGGTTTTAACCGGTTCCAACCGGATCAAACCGATTTTAACCTCAATTTGCATGTTTTTACACTTTATATGCTCTTTTGATTTTATTAAAAGAATTTTCTTTTAAACCGGATTAAACTGGTTCCTACCTCAATTTGCATATTTATATTCTGTTTTGACCGTACTACAAGAATCTTCTTTTAAACCGGTTTTAACCGGTTCCAACCTGATCAAATCGATTTTAATATCAATTTGCATGTTTTTACACTTTATATGCTGTTTTGATTTTATTAAAAGAATTTTTCTTTTAAACCGGATTAAACTGGTTCCTACTACAATTTGCATATTTATATTCTGTTTTGACAGTATTACAAGAATTCTTCTTTTAAACCGGTTCCCCACCAGATCAAACAGGTTCTAACCTCAATTCGCATGTTTTTACACTTTATATGCTGTTTTAACCGTATTACAAGAATTCTTCTTTTAAACCGGTTTTAACTGGTTTCAACCGGATCAAACCGGTCTAACCTCAATTTGCATGTTTTTACACTTTATATGCTGTTTTAACCGTATTACAAGAATTCTTCTTTAAAACCGGTTTTAACCGGTTCAACCCGATCAAACCGGTTTTAACCTCAATTTGCATGTTTTACACTTTATATGCTCTTTTGATTTTATTAAAGAATTCTTCTTTTAAACCGGATTAAACTGGTTCCAACCTCAATTTGCATATTTATATTCTGTTTTGACCGTATTACAAGAATTCTTCTTTAACCAGTTTTAAACGGTTCCAACCGGATCAAACCGGTTCTAACCTCAATTTGCATGTTTTTACACTTTATATGCTGTTTTAACCGTATTACAAGAATTCTTCTTTAAACCGGTTTTAACCGGTTCCAACCGGATCAAACCGGTTCTAACCTCAATTTGCATGTTTTACACTTTATATGCTGTTTTGATTTTATTAAAAGAATTCTTCTTTTAAACCGGATTAAACTGGTTTATACCTCAATTTGCATATTTATATTCTGTTTTGACCGTACTACAAGAAATCTTCTTTTAAACTGGTTTTAACTGGTTCCAACCTGGATCAAACCGGTTCTAACCTCAATTTGCATGTTTTACACTTTATATGCTGTTTTAACCGTATTACAAAATCCTTCTTCTTTTAAACTTCATCAAACCGGTTCTAACCTCAATTCGCATGTTTTTTACACTTTATATGCTGTTTTAACCGTATTACAAGAATTCTTCTTTTAAACCGGTTTTAACCGGTTCCAACCCAATCAAACCGGTTCTAACCTCAATTTGCATGTTTTACACTTTATATGCTCTTTTGATTTTATTAAAAGAATTTTTTTTTTAAACCGGATTAAACTGGTTATAACCTCAATTTGCATATTTATATTCTGTTTTGACCGTATTACAAGAAATCTTCTTTAAACTGGTTTTAACCGGTTCCAACCGGATCAAACCGGTTCTAACCTCAATTTGCATGTTTTTACACTTTATATGCTGTTTTAACCGTATTACAAGAATTCTTCTTTTAAACCGGTTTATTGGTTCCCACCGGATCAAACAGGTTCTAACCTCAATTTGCATGTTTTTACACTTTATATGCTGTTTTAACCGTATTACAAGAATTCTTCTTTTAAACCGGTTTTAACCTGTTCCAACCTGATCAAACAGGTTCTAACCTCAATTGCATATGTTTTACACTTTATATGCTGTTTTAACCGTATTACAAGAATTCTTCTTTTAAACCGGTTTTAACCGGTTCCAACCGATCAAACCGATTTTAACCTCAATTTGCATGTTTTACACTTTATATGCTCTTTTGATTTTATTAAAGAATTCTTCTTTTAAACCGGATTAAACTGGTTCCTAATTCAATTTTATATTTATATTCTGTTTTGACCGTACTACAAGAATTCTTTTTAAACCAGTTTTAACCGGTTCCAACCGGATCAAACAGGTACTAACCTCAATTTGCATGTTTTTACACTTTATATGCTGTTTTAACTGTTTTACAAGAATCCTCTTTTAAACCGGATCAAACCGGTTCTAACCTCAATTTGCATATTTTTACACTTTATATGCTGTTTTAACCGTATTACAAGAATTTTCTTTTAAACCGGTTTTAACCGGTTCCAACCGGATCAAACAGGTTCTAACCTCAATTTGCATGTTTTACACTTTATATGCTGTTTTGACCGTATTACAAGAATTCTTCTTTTAAACCGGTTTTAACTGGTTCCAACCGGATCAAACAGGTTCTAACCTCAATTTGCATGTTTTACACTTTATATGCTGTTTTAACCGTATTACAAGAATCCTCCTTTTAAACCGGATCAAACCGGTTCTAACCTCAATTTCATATGTTTTACACTTTATATGCTGTTTTAACCGTATTACAAGAATTCTTCTTTTAAACCGGTTTTAACCGGTTCCAACCTGATCAAACGATTTTAACCTCAATTTGCATGTTTTTACACTTTATATGCTCTTTTGATTTTATTACAAGAATTCTTCTTTTAAACCGGATTAAACTGGTTCTAACCTCAATTTGCATGTTTTTTATATTCTGTTTTGACCGTATTACAAGAATTCTTCTTTTAAACCGGTTTTAACCGGTTCCAACCTAATCAAACCGGTTTTAACCTCAATTTGCATGTTTTACACTTTATATGCTGTTTTAATTTTATTACAAGAATTCTTCTTTAAACCGGTTTTAAACCGGTTCCAACCAAATCAAATGGTGGTTCTAACCTCAATTTGCATGTTTTTACATTTTATATGCTGTTTTGACTTTATTACAAGAATTTTCTTTTAAAACCGGATTAAACTGGTTCCTACCTCAATTTGCAAATTTATATTCTGTTTTGACTGAACTACAAGAATTCTTCTTTTAAACCGGTTTTAACCGGTTCCAACCGGATCAAACCGGTTCTAACCTCAATTTGCATGTTTTTACACTTTATATGCTGTTTTGATTTTATTAAAAGAATTCTTCTTTTAAACCGGATTAAACTGGTTCCTACCTCAATTTATAAATTTATATTCTGTTTTGACTGTACTACAAGAATTCTTTCTTTTAAACCGGTTTTAACCAGTTCCAACCGGATCAAACAGGTTCTAACCTCAATTTGCATGTTTTACACTTTATATGCTGTTTTGACCGTATTACAAGAATTCTTCTTTAAACCGGTTTTAACGGTTATCACTGGATCAAACCGGTTCTAACCTCAATTGCATGTTTTACACTTTATATGCTTTTTGACCATTATTACAAGAATTCTTCTTTTTAAACCGGTTTTAACTGTTTCCAACCGGATCAAACTGATTTTAACCTCAATTTGCATGTTTTACACTTTATATGCTCTTTTGATTTTATTAAAAGAAATCTTCTTTTAAACCGGATTAAACTGGTTCCTACCTCAATTTGCATATTTATATTCTGTTTTGACCGTACTACAAGAAATCTTCTTTTAAACCGGTTTTAACTGGTTCCAACCTGATCAAACCAGTTCTAACCTCAATTCCCATATTTTTACACTTTATAAGCTGTTTAACTGTATTACAAGAATCCTTCTTTTAAACCGGTTTGACAAACCGGTTCTTTTAAACCGGATCAAACCAGTTCTAACCTCAATTCGCATGTTTTACACTTTATATGCTGTTTTGACCGTATTACAAGAATTCTTCTTTCTTGCTGTTTAAACCGAATTAATATGGTTCCAACCGGATCAAACCGGTTCTAACCTCAATTTGCATGTTTTTACACTTTATATGCTGTTTTAACTGTATTACAAGAATTCTTCTTTTAAACCGGATTAAACCATTTCAACTGGATCAAACCGGTTCTAACCTCAATTCGCATGTTTTACACTTTATATGCTGTTTTAACGTATTACAAGAATTCTTCTTTAAACCGGATCAAACCCCAATTCACCAAGTTTTTACACTTTATATGCTGTTTTGACTGTATTACAAAAAATCTTCTTTTAAACCGGTTTTAACCGGTTCCAACCTGATCAAACCGGTTCTAACCTCAATTTGCATGTTTTTACACTTTATATGCTGTTTTGACCGTATTACAAGAATTCTTCTTTTAAACCGGTTTTAACCGGTTCCAACCTGATCAAACCGGTTCTAACCTCAATTTGCAATGTTTTACATTTTATATGCTGTTTTAACCGTATTACAAGAATCCTCCTTTTAAACTGGATCAAACCGGTTCTAACCTCAATTTGCATGTTTTTTACACTTTATATGCTGTTTTAACCGTATTACAAGAATTCTTCTTTTAAACCGGTTTTAACCGGTTCCAACCGAATCAAACCGGTACACCTAACCTCAATTTGCATGTTTTTACACTTTTATATGCTGTTTTAACCGTATTACAAGAATCCTTCTTTTAAACCACATCAAACCGGTTCTAACCTCAATTTGCATGTTTTACACTTTATATGCTGTTTTGACTTTATTACAAGAATTCTTCTTTAAACCGGATTAAACTGGTTCCTACCTCAATTTGCAATTTATATTCTGTTTTCACCGTATTACAAGAATCTTTAAATTTAAACCGGATCAAACCGGTTCTAACCTCAATTTGCATGTTTTACACTTTATATGCTGTTTTGACTTTATTACAAGAATTCTTCTTTAAACCGGTTTTAAACGTTCCAACTAGATCAAACAGGTTCTAACCTCAATTCGCATGTTTTACACTTTATATGCTGTTTTGACCGTATTACAAGAATTCTTCTTTTAAACCGGTTTTAACCGGTTCCAACTGGATCAAACCGTTCTAACCTCAATTTGCATGTTTTTACACTTTATATGCTGTTTTTGATTTTATTACAAGAATTCTTCTTTAAACCGGTTTTAACCTGTTCCAACCGGATCAAACAAGTTTTAACCTCAATTTGCATGTTTTACACTTTATATGCTCTTTTGATTTTATTAAAAGAATTCTTCTTTTAAACCGGATTAAACTGGTTCCTACCTCAATTTGCATATTTATATTCTGTTTTGACTGTACTACAAGAAATCTTCTTTTAAACCGGTTTTAACTGGTTCCAACCTGATCAAACCAGTTCTAACCTCAATTTGCATGTTTTTACACTTTATATGCTGTTTTGACCGTATTACAAGAAATCTTCATTTTAAACCGGTTTTAACCGGTTCTAACCTCAATTCATATTTTTACACTTTATATGCTGTTTTAACAGTATTACAAAAATTCTTCTTTAATGAGGATCAAACTGGTTCCAACAGGATCAAACCGGTTCTAACCTCAATTTGCATGTTTTACACTTTATATGCTGTTTTAACCGTATTACAAGAATTCTTCTTTTAAACCGGTTCCAACCGAATCAAACCGGTACTAACCGTTTCAACCGGATCAAACCGGTTCTAACCTCAATTCGCATGTTTTACACTTTATATGCTGTTTTAACCGTATTACAAGAATTCTTCTTTTAAACCGGTTTTAACCGGTTCCAACCGGATCAAACCGATTTTAACCTCAATTTGCATGTTTTTACACTTTATATGCTGTTTTGATTTTATTAAAAGAATTCTTCTTTTAAACCGGATTAAACTGGTTCCTAACCTCAATTTGTAACTTTATATTCTGTTTTGACCGTATTACAAGAATTCTTCTTTTAAACCGGTTTTAACCGGTTCCAACTGAATCAAACCGGTTCTAACCTCAATTTGCATGTTTTTACACTTTATATGCTGTTTTGATTTTATTAAAAATTTTTCTTTTTAACCGGATTAAACTGGTTCCTACCTCAATTTGCATATTTATATTCTTTTTTGACCGTATTACAAGAATCTTCTTTTAAACCGGTTTTAACCGGTTCCAACCTGATCAAACCGGTTTTAACCTCAATTTGCATGTTTTACACTTTATATGCTGTTTTGACCGTATTACAAGAATTTTTCTTTTAAACCGGATTAAACTGGTTCTAACCTCAATTTGCATATTTATATTCTGTTTTGACCGTATTACAAGAATCTTTTTAAACCGGTTTTAACCGGTTCCAACGGAATCAAACCGGTTCTAACCTCAATTTGCATTTTTACACTTTATATGCTGTTTTGACCTTATTAAAAGAATTTTTCTTTTAAACCGGATTAAACTGGTTCCAACCTCAATTTGCATATTTATATTCTGTTTTGACCGTATTACAAAATTTTTCTTTTTAAACCGGTTTAACCGGTTCCAACCGGATCAAACAGGTTCTAACCTCAATTTGCATGTTTTACACTTTATATGCTGTTTTAACTCTTTATTACAAGAATTCTTTCTTTTAAACCGGTTTTAACTGGTTTCAAACGGATCAAACCGGTTCTAACCTCAATTTGCATGTTTTACACTTTATATGCTGTTTTAACCGTATTACAAGAATTCTTTCTTTAAACCGGTTTTAACCAGTTCCAACCCGATCAAACCGGTTTTAACCTCAAATTGCATGTTTTTACACTTTATATGCTGTTTTGATTTTATTAAAAGAATTCTTCTTTTAAACCGGATTAAACTGGTTCCAACCTCAATTTGCATATTTATATTCTGTTTTGACCGTTATTACAAGAATTCTTCTTTTAAACCGGTTTTAACGGTTCCAACCGGATCAAACCGGTTCTAACCTCAATTTGCATGTTTTACACTTTATATGCTGTTTTAACCGTATTACAAGAATTCTTCTTTTAAACTGGTTTTAACCGGTTCCAACCGGATCAAACCGGTTCTAACCTCAATTTGCATGTTTTTACACTTTATATGCTGTTTTGATTTTATTAAAAGAATTCTTCTTTTAAACCGGATTAAACTGGTTCTACCTCAATTTGCATATTTATATTCTGTTTTGACAGTTATTACAAGAATCTTTTTTAAACTGGTTTTAACTGGTTCCAACCGGATCAAACCGGTTCTAACCTCAAATTCCATTTTTTACACTTTATATGCTGTTTTAACCTTTATTACAAGAATTCTTTTTAAACCGGTTTACATTGTTTCCAACCGGATCAAACAGGTTCTAACCTCAATTCGCATGTTTTTACACTTTATATGCTGTTTTAACCGTATTACAAGAATTCTTCTTTTAAACCGGTTTTAACCTGTTCCAACCTGATCAAACCGGTTCTAACCTCAATTTGCATGTTTTACACTTTATATGCTGTTTTAACCGTATTACAAGAATTCCTCTTTTAAACCGGTTTTAACCGGTTCTAACCCGATCAAACCGATTTTAACCTCAATTTGCATGTTTTACACTTTATATGCTCTTTTGATTTTATTAAAAGAATTCTTCTTTTAACCGGATTAAACTGGTTCCCAACCTCAATTTTCCAAATTTTATACACTGTTTTGCTGTTTTACACTGAATTCTTTTTTAAAACCTGGTTTTAACTGGTTCCAACCGGATCAAACCGGTACTACTTACTCAATTTGCAAGTTTTTACATTTTATATGCTGTTTTAACCGTTTTACAAGAATCCTCCTTTTAAACCGGATCAAACCGGTTCTAACCTCAATTTGCATGTTTTACACTTTATATGCTGTTTTAACCGTATTACAAGAATTCTTTCTTTTAAACCGGTTTTATGCTGTTCCAAAATTCCGGATAACTGAATCAAACCGGTTCTAACCTCAATTTGCATGTTTTTTTTACTTTATATGCTGTTTTGACCGTATTACAAAATTCTTCTTTTAAACCGGTTTTAACTGGTTCCAACCGGATCAAACCGGTACTAACCTCAATTTGCAAGTTTTTACATTTTATATGCTGTTTTAACCGTATTACAAGAATCCTCCTTTTAACCGCATCAAACCGGTTCTAACCTCAATTTGCATGTTTTTACACTTTATATGCTGTTTTAACCGTATTACAAGAATTCTTCTTTTAAACCGGTTTTAACCGGTTCCAACCCGATCAAAACGATTTTAACCTCAATTTGCATGTTTTTACACTATATATGCTGTTTTTGATTTTATTAAAAGAATTTTCTTTTAAACCGGATTAAACTGGTTCCTACCTCAATTTGTATGTTTTATATTCTGTTTTGACCGTACTACAAGAATTTTTCTTTTAAACCGGTTTTAACCGGTTCCAACCGAATCAAACCGGTTTTAACCTCAATTTGCATGTTTTACACTTTATATGCTGTTTTGACCGTATTACAAGAATTCTTCTTTTAAACCGGTTTTAAACGGTTCCAACTAAATCAAACCGGTTCTAACCTCAATTTGCAAGTTTTTACATTTTATATGCTGTTTTGACTTTATTACAAGAATTCTTCTTTTAAACCGGATTAAACTGGTTCCTACCTCAATTTGCAATTTATATTCTGTTTTCACTGAACTACAAAATTTTTCTTTTAAACCGGTTTTAACCAGTTCCAACCGATCAAACCGGTAATAACCTCAATTTGCATGTTTTACACTTTATATGCTGTTTTGATTTTATTAAAAGAATTCTTCTTTTAAACCGGATTAAACTGGTTCCTACCTCAATTATAAATTTATATTCTGTTTTCACTGTATTACAAGAATTCTTCTTTTAAACCGGTTTAACCAGTTCCAACCGGATCAAACAGGTTCTAACCTCAATTCGCATGTTTTACACTTTATATGCTGTTTTAACCGTATTACAAAATTCTTCTTTTAAACCGGTTTTAACCGGTTATCACTGGATCAAACCGGTTCTAACCTCAATTTGCATGTTTTACACTTTATATGCTGTTTTGATTTTATTAAAGAATTCTTCTTTTAAACCGGTTTTAACGTTTCCAACCGGATCAAACCGATTTTAACCTCAATTTGCATGTTTTTTACACTTTATATGCTCTTTTGATTTTATTAAAGAAATCTTCTTTTAAACCTGGATTAAACTGGTTCCTACCTCAATTTGCATATTTATATTCTGTTTTGACCGTACTACAAGAAATCTTCTTTTAAACCGGTTTTAACTGGTTCCAACCTGATCAAACCGGTTCTAACCTCAATTTCCAAATTTTTACACTTTATATGCTGTTTTAACCGTATTACAAGAATCCTTCTTTTAAACAGGATTAAACCGGTTCCAACAGGATCAAACCGGTTCTTAACCTCAATTCGCATGTTTTTACACTTTATATGCTGTTTTGACCGTATTACAAAGAATTCTTCTTCTAAACCGTTTCAAACCGAATTAATATGGTTCCAACCGGATCAAACCAGTTCTAACCTCAATTTCCATGTTTTTACACTTTATATGCTGTTTTAACTGTATTACAAGAATCCTTCTTTTAAACCGGTTTTAACCGGTTTCAACTGGATCAAACCGGTTCTAACCTCAATTTCATATTTTTACACTTTATATGCTGTTTTAACGTATTACAAGAATTCTTCTTTTAAACCAGATCAAACCTCAATTCGCAAGTTTTACACTTTATATGCTGTTTTGACCGTATTAAAAAAAATCTTCTTTTAAACCGGTTTTAATCGGTTCCAACCTAATCAAACCGGTTCTAACCTCAATTTGCATGTTTTACACTTTATATGCTGTTTTGACCGTATTACAAGAATTCTTCTTTTAAACCGGTTTTAACCAGTTCCAACCTGATCAAACCGGTTCTAACCTCAATTTGCAAGTTTTACATTTTATATGCTGTTTTAACCGTATTACAAGAATTCTCTTTTAAACCGGATCAAACCGGTTCTAACCTCAATTTGCATGTTTTTACACTTTATATGCTGTTTTAACCGTATTACAAAATTCTTCTTTTAAACCGGTTTTAACGGTTCCAACCGAATCAAACCGGTTCTAACCTCAATTTGCATGTTTTACACTTTATATGCTGTTTTAACCGTATTACAAGAATCCTCCTTTTAAACCACATCAAACCGGTTCTAACCTCAATTTGCATATTTTACACTTTATATGCTGTTTTGACTTTATTACAAGAATTCTTCTTTAAACCAGATTAAACTGGTTCCTACCTCAATTTGCAAATTTATATTCTGTTTTCACTGAACTACAAGAATCCTAAATTTAAACCACATCAAACCGGTTCTAACCTCAATTTGCATGTTTTTACATTTTATATGCTGTTTTGACTTTATTACAAGAATTTCTTCTTTTAAACCAGTTTTAAACGTTCCCCACTGGATCAAACAGGTTCTAACCTCAATTTGCATGTTTTTACACTTTATATGCTGTTTTGACCGTATTACAAGAATTCTTCTTTTAAACCGGTTTTAACCAGGATTCCAACTGGATCAAACCGTTCTAACCTCAATTTGCATGTTTTTACACTTTATATGCTGTTTTGATTTTATTAAAAGAATTCTTCTTTTAAACCGGTTTTAACCGTTTCCAACCGGATCAAAACAGTTTTAACCTCAATTTGCATGTTTTTACACTTTATATGCTTTTTTGATTTTATTAAAAGAAATCTTCTTTTAAACCGGATTAAACTGGTTCCTACACTCAATTTTGCATATTTATATTCTGTTTTGACCGTTATTACAAGAAATTCTCTTTTAAACCGGTTTTAACTGGTTCCACCTGATCAAACCGGTTCTAACCTCATTTGCATGTTTTACACTTTATATGCTGTTTTGACCGTATTACAAGAAATCTTCTTTTAAAACCGGTTTTAATCGGTTCTAACATCAATTCGCATATTTTACACTTTATATGCTGTTTTAACCGTATTACAAAGAATCCTTCTTTTAAACCGGATTAAACTGGTTCCAACCGGATCAAACCGGTTCTAACCTCAATTTGCATGTTTTACACTTTATATGCTGTTTTAACCGAATTACAAGAATTCTTCTTTAAACCGGTTCCAACTGAATCAAACCGGTACTAACTGTTTCAACCGGATCAAACCGGTTCTAACCTCAATTCTGCATGTTTTTACACTTTATATGCTGTTTTTAACCGTATTACAAGAATTCTTCTTTTAAACCGGTTTTAACTGGTTCCAACTCCGATCAAACCGATTTTAACCTCAATTTGCATGTTTTTTACACTTTATATGCTGTTTTGATTTTATTAAAAGAATTTCTTTAAAACCGGATTAAACCTGTTCCTACCTCAATTTTGTATACTTTATATTCTGTTTTGACCATTATTACAAGAATTCTTCTTTTAACCGGTTTTAACTGTTCCAACCGAATCAAACTGGTAATAACCTCATTTTGCATGTTTTACACTTTATATGCTGTTTTGATTTTATTACAAAAATTTTTCTTTTTAACCGGATTAAACTGGTTCCTACCTCAATTTGTATATTTATATTCTGTTTTGACCGTATTACAAGAATCTTTCTTTAAACCGGTTTTAACCGGTTCCAACCGGAATCAAATCGGTTTTAACCTCGAATTTTGAATGTTTTTACATTTTATATAACTGTTTTGATTTTATTAAAAGAATTTTTCTTTTCAAACCGGATTAAACTGGTTCCAACCTCAATTTGCATATTTATATTCTGTTTTGACCGTATTACAAGAATCCTTCTTTTAACCGGTTTTAACTCGGTTCCAACGGAATCAAACCGGTTCTAACCTCAATTTGCATGTTTTTACACTTTATATGCTGTTTTGATTTTATTAAAAGAATTTTCTTTTTAAACCGAATTAAACTGGTTCCAACCTCAATTTGCATATTTATATTCTGTTTTTGACCGTATTACAAAAATCTTTTTAAACCGGTTTTAACCGGTTCCAACCGGATCAAACCGGTTCTAACCTCAATTCGCATGTTTTTACACTTTATATGCTGTTTTGACCGTATTACAAGAATTCTTTCTTTAAACTGGTTTACAACGGTTCCATGGATCAAACCGGTTCTAACCTCAATTTACATGGCTTTTACACTTTTATATGCTGTTTTTATACTGTATTACAAGGGTTTTAACAAACCGCATCAA